>NC_081438.1:29547475-29648678 GCF_949786415.1 Peromyscus eremicus | reverse complement strand
TTTGGCTCAACATTTGGAGGAGATGCAGTCCATCATGGCAGAAAGTCATTGCAACAGGAACAGGAGGCAACTGGCTGGTCACATTGCATCTGCAGTCAGGAAACAGCTTGAGCAGGAAGTGGGCCCAGGCTATACAACCTGAAGGCCTGGCCCTGTGAAGACACTTCCTCCAGCGGAGCTCTACCTCCTAATCTTTCTACAACTTTCCCAAGCAGCGCTACCCTCTGGGGAGCAAATGTCAAAACACATGTACCCATGGGGAGAGGGGCATGTCACATTCAAACTACATATGCCATTTTCTTACCCAGTTCACCGAAATAAAGCCTGTCTCCATCCCTGAAGAAGCAGTGTCTTCAGGCCGAACCTTCTCCTGTCTATTCTCTATAGCTGACACAAAGCCTTCCATGTACTAAGTGTTCAATAAAAATGTGTTGGCTGCTTCATTGATCCAATAAACTTATGTCTATGCCAATACAGAATTGCTCTTGGAAAGCTGTGGATAAATCAATTCTTCGTAAATTGAATCTTACTCCAAACGCAGTTGGGATGTTCAGTATTTCAAGAAAACTAGCTGAATCTTTTGTGAATCCAAGTCCTTTACCCCGCTACCCTCATTTCATCCGCAAGGTAGCTGTGTTGAGGAGGAATGGAGTGACTAGACACAATCTGATTTGCCATTCAAATATAAAGTTTCTTCAAGCAAAGTACACACTCACTGCTCAAGACCAAGTGATGGTATGACAAGTCAGTGGTGGCTCTGTGGTGTGTGTGTGTATGTGTGTGTGTGTGTGTGTGTGTGTGTTTGATGTCAGTATGTGTGTGCATGCATGCCCAGGGTCAATGTCAGGCATTAATCCCCAGGAGCTGTACAACTTATTTTTGAGATAAGGTCTTTCACTGACACTGGGAGCTTAGAGATTGGGCTAGACTGGACAGGAGATCCCAGGGATCCTCCTATCTCTGCCTCCCAGCACTGAGATAGTACATATACACCATTATGCCCAGCTATTGTAATGGTTTCTAGAGGAGTGAACACAGGTCCTCAAACTCACATGACAAGAACCTTTCTGACTGAGCTACCTCCCCAGACTCAGATATGGCATTTCTAACATTAGACGATAATACTATGTTGCCTGAAGTACTTACCTGTACTTAGTTTAAGTTAAGTTATTATTTGAACAGTTCACTAATGGCTAGAGCCTGTACTGAACTGTTTTGTAACCTATGACAGACTAAGAATTAAAAAAAAAAACAAAAAAATGAAAGAACAGAGAGCACTTCTGGCCAAGAAACTTCACTTCTCCTAAAACCCAGCTCTAAGCATTTCTCTTTTCTTGTGATTTGTGTGCCCATGATGAATGTTCTGGAAGAGTGCCAGGTCACAGGGTCCTGCAGGGTGTGTTCTTAGATTCATGATGGAGGTGATGAAAACCTTTTCAGTCAGTGGCTTAGTGTGAAGTGTGAGAGAGATGTGGGGAAAGATTTAGGGAAACCTTTGGACACTTTCCTGATTGAATTATTCATTTTAAATTGATCGAGTTTTATCAACATCTGTATCAGGTTGATTTAGTTTCTGCTTGCTGTGTTCTAGAATGAAGTAATTTATTAGATGTGAGGACTTGGAGGGAAAAAAAGAATAAAGCTCCTTTGGATCACGATTTTGGATGATCCAAATAAAAGAATTGGGGTCTGCATTTCATCCGTTCTCCTTTCTCTCCCTAGTCACTCTCTGGATGCAGCTTGTCACAAATGGATTAGATGCTGCAGAGGAAACTTGATGGTGTGTAGTAGATCAGACCTAAGCCAGTTTATAATGTTAAGTCACTTAATTCTCTCAAATTGCAGGTTGAAGCTTTTATCCCCACTTTACAGATAGGAGAACTGAGGCTCAAAAGGATAAAGAAACTTGAATACACTTATAATGATGGTTGGGTGTTAAGAGTGTTGACTCTACTTCATCGCCAGCAACCCTCCACAGCGCCCACTTGTTCTGGCAGCTCAGCACACCTCTGTCTTCCACGTGCCTTCCTGATGCCCAGCAGCCTTCCATCCCCCCATGCCTCCATGCTCACCAGCAGCGCTTTGTCCCCCTTGAATTCCCTGCCCACCAGCCTCCCTCCACGCTCCCCTGTATCCCCTAATTCCCTGTCTACCAGCACCCTACCATGCCCCATGTGCCCTCATTATATATACATATATATATGTATATATATTAGTTGTTATTACCATTGTTTTTGAAGTCAAAATTTTCATAATAACCCCTTGAATAAACGTACTGTTTGACCAATTGGGACAGCAAGAATGATAGGATCTTCAGGTTATCCCTATTCTCTGTTTTCTTATGCAGCACTGTCTCTACTTAGCCAGAACTGTTGGCTTCCCAGTGTATTTCTGTACCACTTGCCTGTGGCTGTGGCAGCGATGGGAAAATCTGTCTTCCCAGTAACTCAGTAGCAGTGTTGGGCGATAGAGGATAAATGTCAGTTCTGTAGCAGGTAGCTTCGGGCTTGGCTCCCAGACCTGGGGCTTCCTGCTCAGTTTCCTTGCCTGCCACTTGGTTCTCCATTGTCATGTTGAGTAGTGATTTGAAGTGAAGATAAATTTTAACTTTTACCTTCCTGCCTGTTCCATTTTTGGTTTATCTTTTATGGATGTGTGAATGGCTAATGCTGTAGGCATTACAGGAGGCAGATGATGGAGGAGCTGCAAAATGCCACTCTGTGGAACAAAGCACTAGTATTTTTAAATACTAACAAAGTTAATGAAATAGACGATACCAAAACAGAATTGACAACTTAAGATATTCTGTTTAGCATTGAGAAAATTAATGTTAATATGTTTGAATTACTAAATCATGGTAATTTCTTGCTTGATGCAACAGAGATGGGTTAATTATAATCAGGAGGATTTGGGGAAGATTGCTAGTTTGCAGCATTCTCTGCATTTTTTAAGGTAGATTTCTGTACTTTAACATTTGGCTTCAGAATTGCCACAGCAGCCCCCAGAAGACAGTGTTGGTCAACTTCCTGGTGACCCACACAGTTGATCTTTGTCCTCCTAGTTCTTGTGTTTAAGATGGCAGTTGCTGTGAAGATTACCTCTTTCCCATCACAGCATCATAATACTGAGGGCCAGAACCTAAGTTTTTGAAAGCTCCGGGTGGACCCTTTTAAACTGCTTTGAGCCTGTAGGGCATGGCTAGACCTGCTTCGTTCAGAACTTTCATCTGACTGACAGAATCAGGATCACTGGCTGCCTAGGGAGCCCTGGCTGTTAAGAACATCTTCCTGTATGCCCTTCATGTGCCTGCCCAGAGGCCTGGCATTGGGCATCTTGTGAAAGTCATAAGATTGAAGAAATATTTCGCCCTGGCTAATCATGCTGACTCTCAGAAAAGCCACAGTAATCTCCAGACAATCTCCTCAAGAGACAATTATAAAATGAGCCATTTGGGTGGGGTGGGTGGGGTGGGGCAGTGGGGTCTTGGTGGACTTTGCAATGAGGCCAGTGGGCCCTGATAACTAGGAAAATGAGCCCCCAGAAGCTGGACCCTCTCCATCATCATGCTCATTTGCGTGTAGAAATAATGCATATGCTGTTTTTCTTTACATATCAAACATGAAGCTTACTTTGAAAAATATTTGCAATATTTGGAGCCTGGAGATAGTTCATTCGGTGTTTGCTGGGCAAGGGTGAGGACTTGAGTTCAGATCCCTACCCCCTATATAACAGCCAAGAGTGGCAGTGTAATCCTAGCCCAGGGAAGCAGAGACAAGAAGATTCCTGGTTTGGTTGGTCCTCCAGGTTCGGTGAGAGACACAGTCTTAAAAAAGAGGATGAAAGAAAAAGAAAAAAAGACAAAGAGAAATTCAGGAAGATGCTGAAGTCAACCCCCAGTGTCCATATGCATATCACATACATGCACACACCACAAACATGCATCTGCACACATACAAGCATGTATGTATGTGCAAACACACACACACACACACACACACACACACACACACACACACAAGGAAGGTGAGCCTTCAGTGACTTTAGGGCTTTAAGATCAGATTCTGGCTGGGTGGTGGTGGTGGTGGTGGTGGTGGTGGTGGTGGTGGTGGACGCCTTTAATCCCAGCACTTGGGAGGGAAAGACAGGCGGATCTCTGTGAGTTCAAGGCCAGCCAGGTCTACAGAGAGAGTTCCAGGATAGGCACCAAAACAACACAGAGAAACCCTGTCTTGAAACAAACAAAAAACGATCAGATTCGGCAGGCCCAGGGTGATTAACAGAATAATTAAAGGCTCAGTGTGAATAAATTTCTACTGATGGTGGCCTTGCCTGATGTTCTGATAGAGACAACACACAGGACTATTGGTGGTTTCATAGAGAAACCACTGAATATGATTTTACTGTTTGTGGAAATCAAGAGTTGTGTAACAGGGAAGGCCTGTGTATCACTGTCTGCTCTATTTTGGGACATAATGGAGAAAGTATTTCAACCTGATTACTGCCTGTGGAGTGAGGAATTTCTTCGTCTTTGTCTGGCCACCTGCTGCTACTTTATTTCCTTAGCACTCCTCAAGTCATTATAAGAATCACCCAACAGTTTGAAATCAAAGTGATGCCTCACTATAGACTGTCAGCTTTCTGTTGTAAAAGATTATGCACCATTTTAAAATATAATTGCCAAGCCCCCACACCTTGCAGCCAAACGTCTTAGAATGACAAAATCCTTGCAAAGTGAGAAGCAACATTTGACGTTCCGGCCTTGCAAATTTGGGATGCTGCCTTCTACATTAGGTTGGAATAATAGTCCAGATAATTATAACTCCACTCTTTGCCCTTTTCTCTCTCTACCTCCCGGTCATTCTCACCACATTTTAATGATGCTGTGTCGCTGCTGCTGATGAATTCTGCCAGGGATGATTATTTATTTATTTTTTTTTTCTCTTGAGCTGCATTTTATCCTGTGTTTACTTATCTTGGTGTTCTGTTTCCTTTCTCAACTGCTCCCAGACATCCCTTTCCTCGCCATTGTATAATGCACAGCAGGCTGGTGAAGCGTGGAACCTCTTGCTGTGAGAATCCTGTGTGGGTAAATGTCACAGCTTCATGCAAAGAACCTGGCTAGATCTTAGCAACTCCAGAAATGGCTCACAAGGCCACAACTTAACATTTTATCTCATTCTCAGATGGAATGTGTTTACGATATAGTTTCGAAGCTGGGAAAGTGGTTTTGAATGCCTTATCTGTTAATGCCCCGGAAGTCAAGGTGAAATCTAGCCAGCAGGTTTCCCAGAGTCCGTGCCCTCCTGTCCTCCCCAAGCCTGCAGGGCATTGGCAACACTGCTAACCTGTGGGTGGAAAGCAAGTTGCAGCTAGAACTGAGTAAAACTGCAGAGGAGGGTCTTGCCTCTGCCTTTGTTGGCAAGTGTTAGGACAAGTATGTTGTGATAGCAGACATCTGTGAGATGCTCTGCTTGGGAGTCTTACTCATTTTACCATTAGCTCAACTCACTGATAATAAGAAATTACAGAGTGCTGGAGAAACGGCTCAGTGGTTGAGAATGCTTGCTGTTCTTTCAGAGGACCTGAATTTGGTTTCCAGCACCCACAACAGGCTGCCCAGTACTCCTGTAATTCCAGCCCTAGGGGTTCCACCTCCCTCTTTTGGCTTCTGTAGGCATCGATATATACATGGTGTGCCTACAGACAGGCAGGCAAACATACATGCACATAAATAAAAACTAAATAAACCTTAATCTTAAAATAGTGTTTTGTTTCTTTTTTTATAATTTATTTTTATTTTATGTGCTCTGGTGTTTGCCTGCATGCATGTCTGTGTGAGGTTGTTGCATGCCCTGGAACTAGAGTTACAGACAATTGTGAGCTGCCATGTGGTTGTTGGGAAATGAACCCAGGTGCTCCGGAAGGGTGTCTCTCCAGATCTTTGTTTTGTTTTGTTTTGTTTTGAGAAAAAAAGAAAGAAAGAAAAACCACAGCAGGACTGCGGACAGAGCTCCTAGTTGGAGAGCTTGCCTAGCATGTGAGGAAGTCTTGAGTTCATCTCCAGCATTGTATAAACTGGGCATGGTGGAATATAATAGAATCCCAGGGCTGGTGAGGAGGAAGTAGGAGGATCAAAATTCATCCTCATTCAAGGTCATCCTGAGCTACAAAGTAGCTCAAGAAGCCAGCCTGGGCTACAAGAGATTCTGTCTCCAGAAAACCAAAGCAAAGGAATCCCTGTGGTGATCTTTGTCAGGACTTTGGGAAGGGTAGTTTTCTTCCCTTTCTGGTATGTACCTTTCCCGAGGGAGTGCTGGTGGGCACCTTAGAGACCAGTTGGGGATATCATCTACCTCCTTTTGTCCCTGATTCAGGAATGGTATGCAATCCAATTGAGCATGGCCTAATTTTGCTTTACTCAGAGACCCTGGCAGCTGGGAATGTACTCAGCTCATTTTCATATAGTTCCTTCTTTTAACATTGACTATTTTGAAGGAAAGTTTGAAGGCTCTTGGGTCATTTTCTTCTCCTGTTCTCAGATTGCATTGAACCAGTCTCTGCTAAGGTCATGATGCTGAAGAATCATTCCCCCAATGCTTAGGGAAGGTCATGATGCTGAAGAAGCATGCCCCTGATGCTTGGGGAAGGTCCTGATGATGAAGGAGCATGCTCCTGATGCTTGGAGAAGGTCTTGATGATGAAGAAGCATGCCCTTCATACTGGGGGAACCCTGCTGACTGGCCACTGCCCATGCCCAGACAGAGCCTTTCTGTGTCTGTAGTGCAGGTTGGCACCAGGGTAACAACATCCCTGACGTCAGTTCTGGCTCTGCCTTCTCCTGGCTGTGTCCCCTTTGGGCAGATTCTGGAACCCTGATATGCCTCAGTTTCTTCATCTATACAAGAATTGAAATGATAAGGACTTATGCCTGCCACAAATACTATTATTTTCTAAATATGCTATTTTAACAGATATATGGAGATATAATTTAGAGCTGTAAACTCTAGCCGTGTAAAGTTCATAATTCAAGCTTTTAATATATTTGCAGAGCTATGATATATATGCTACAATCACCATGACCTAATTTTATGATTTCCCCCAAGAAACACTGAAGCTATCGCAGTCACTTGTCATGCTCTTGTTCCCTTCTACTCCCTCTTGCTTTGCCCCCCACCCCCAGTAGCCACTCATTTACTTAGTCCATATGGATATGCTTAATGAGCAACCTTCATATTGATGCAGTCATAGAGTTATGTGGCCCTTTGCCATTGGTTTCTTTTACATGCCATAATGTTGTCACGATACTTCCCTGTCACGCTGGTGGGGGCTGAACACAGAGCCTTGCACATGCTTGGCAAGTGCCCACTGCTTCTCATCAGCAGACCTTCCAGTGAGTGCCAACAGCTGACTTTGCCTATCCATTCATTAGCTGAAGTGCATTGGGGTTGTTTCCACTTCTGCTGTGAATAATGTCTTAATGAGTCATTGTGCATAAGCTGTTATGTGGACAGACCTCTATCTACAATGTGGGGTGCAATTCCTGGGTCATGGGGTGACTTGTGATACTTAGCATTTTGAACGACTGCCCCCTCCCCTGTTGGCATTTTTCTTTCTCATGATGTAGGAGAATTCTTGCTCTCTCACAGGCTTCCCAGCACCTGTCTTTTAGCTATGACATTTTAGTGGGTTGTTTGAGGTGAGGTATCTTACTAATTATGATTTTGATTTGCATTAGCTAGTGACATGAAACATTTTATGTGCTTAAGAGTACTATTGATAAAATAAACTGCTTATTTCCATGACATTACATAGTTTTAGGAAATGCCCATCACTGGGTTTGTAAAGTCTGTAACCATAAGAAGAGGGTGGCGGGGTTGGGGCTTTAGCTCAGTGGTAGAGCGCAAGGCCCTGGGTTCGGTCCTCAGCTCTGAAAAAAAAAAAAAGAAGAGGGTGGCTTGCCAGGCCTACTTAAGGCTGTCCCCCCACATCTCATTAAAAACAAGGAAGTGTCAGTTATAGGCAAGCCCAAGTGACTTGATGTCTAACGTTCAGTCAGCTTCCTAGAGGGTGATACGGAGAGAAGGCCTTTTTGTTTGACTTGAGCTCCTTGATTTATGTTTCAATTTTTAAAAAAATATGGTATCTTGTGACAGGGGACACATCTTGTGGCCACCATCATGAGTCCGAGTTTGTTCTCAGAATCCTGAGGGGCATAGGTATAGTTGGATATAAACACTTTTCTCTTACTTTTTGTTTCTGTTTTTTGTTTCACTTTTTTCTTTTGCCTGAATGCTGTGTTGTGTGTTGCAGCTAGCCAGTGAACACTGGTCGTTCTGTCTTGGTGACTTCATGCTGTTTTGCTCGTAGGAGATTTAATATAGTCGCCCTTCTACCATGTCGAATGTTCCTTGAATGGACTGCCCAGCTAATGGGATGACTGTCGTGGGCCACATTTCTGAAAATGGTCATTGGTGATAGGTCTGTGTATGTTATTTTCTGGTTTTGGAACTAAAGTGTAAACTGTTTCTCAGTCATAAAAGTTAGTACCTACTTATGCAAGGATAATCAGAGTCACTTTCACTTTGCATGGTGTTGGGATTAATTAGATTACAGGAATTTAACCTTGACTTTACATTTTCTTTCTTTGTGACCTTCAACAAGTCACCTAACTGTTATCTAACTCTCTCTCCATATATATATATGAGTCCGAGTTTGTTCTAACTCTCTAACTCTCTCTCTCTCCATATATATATATATATATATATATATATATATATATATATATATATATATATATATATATAAAATTTGTTTTTTCAAGACAGGGTTTTTCTGTGTAGCCCTAGCTGTCCTGAAACTTGCTCTGTAGACCAGGCTGGCCTCAAACTCACAGAGATCCTTCTTCCTCTGCTTCCCGAGTGCTGGGATTAAAGGCTTGCACCACCACCAGCCCTGGCTTTAAAGGAAGAAATATCACCTATGTGATGAGACTGCTGTGGGAACACTTTAGATATTTGTTAATATTCTTTCCTCCTAGGTCTGTAGTAAATATTCTGTGATTGTTGGGTTGTAGAACTCATACTACCAAAAGAGCTTCGGGATGGATGGACTGGGAAGGAAGCTCGGAGACAATTTTACTAGAGTTTGAAAGGAAAGCAACCAAGTAGGCACACTGATGATCTTAGCAGCTGTCTGGAAGAGAGAGAGGGAAATCAGCAGTGGAGGCTCGAAAGTAGCCACTGAACAGAATAATGAGGTACAGGAGCTTCAGAGAAAGAGCTGGAAGGCCGGGGGTATCAGGGAAAATGTGTTTAGACTTTTTATCAGTATCCCCAAAACAAAGAGGTGGAAATGGAAAAGTTATCCTTTTGAGTGAGGACTTGGAAAAGCGAGCAGGCTGAGCGGTGAAGCTCTGTAAGAGACTGCCCTAAGGGTGGGCCTTCTAGGGCTCTTAAATATGTGATCTCCCTAAGGGTCATCTTCAGAGAAATCAGCCTTCCTGAACAGTAGGCTAGGAGATTGACAGCCCAGTTGAATTAGCTCTTACTGGAGAAGACTAGTATGTATGTTCTAACCTTTGAAGCAGATCAGAATGTCATGTCTCCCCACAGCCAGAGGTGGACTCAGATTCCATTCTTTTGACCAGAAGGAACTAGCTTTCCCTTACGGGCCTCACCAGAGCTTTGCAATCTCCACTGTTTGACAAGGTATTTTAAATCCCAAGAAGAAGCAATTGTTTTAATTGTATTATTCCTTTCTAGTGTGACTGGGGAAATGGGAGGAGGGATCCACAGCTGACCATGAGGGAAGGGTTTATCCATTCTTGCCAATAATGTTTGATTGTTGCATCCTGTGCATATTTGTCTGCATTTAGTGCTGTCTTTTTTTTTGTCTTTTTTCAATTTTGTCATTACAGTCTATGGTCAAACAGTGTAGAGCACCTTCCCGTGTGCTTGCTCGCTGCTTCTCTATCTCCCTTTAGGATGTGCAAGTGCGATTTTTTTTTTAAATCATTTTCATTTGTCTTTCTTGTCACTGGGAAGTAGATATTCTTTCTATAATCAGATAAAAATCCTTGTAAGATATGGGATCAGAACGTTTTCTCCTGGGGCTGGGGAGATGGCTCAGCAGTTAAAAGTACTTGCTGCTCTTGCAAAAGACCCAAGTTCAGTTCCCAGCATCCTCTTTGGCCAGCTCAGAACTGCCTATAACTCCAGCTTCAGTGGATCCAGCACACTCCTCTGGACTTCAAGGATACCTGCATTCATGTGTACAAACCCACACACGGATATACATGTATAAAAGTAAAATAATCTTTTTTTAAAAAATGATTACTTCTACTTACTTTTTTATTTTACTCATTATCAATGCACTTATTTATGGTTTTATTTTGAGGCAACTATAGATTTGTTTGCAATTATTAGAAACAATACCCTTGTACTTTAATTCAGGTTTCCCAGTGGAACTATAAAATTATAGTCAGACATCTCCACCAGGCCAACTGACATCTATGTCTCCAGCTGAAGAACATTCTCTTAGGCCACCCACTTATATTTGTATCTCACCCCCTTGCTCCAATTTTCTAGTGACCACTAATCGCCATTTCTATAATTTTGTCATTTTAAGAATGTTACATAAAATGTGTCATAGTTTGTGTCACCTTTTCTTGCTCTGAAAAGTGCCCTGCAGGTTGCTGGTTCTAATTTGTTCTGTTTTATTACCAGTGGTAAGTGTTCCTTGCTGTGGGTGAACCTCAGTGTGTGCAGCCTCCCACCTTTAAAGGGATAACTGGCTTCAGGCCAGTTTTAACTGTGGGAACTAAAACTGTTATAAACACCGAGTGAAGGTTTTCATGTGAACATACATCTTTGTTTCTCTGGAACAAATGCCCAAGAGTACAGTCGCAGGGCTGTGCTGGAATGACCTGTGTGGTTTCATGAGAAAATGCCAGCCTGTTTCCTGAGTGTATCACTTAATTTATCCACCAGCAGTGTGTGAGTGACTTCGTGCCTTATGTTCTTGGGGTGACAATGCTTCAGCCATTCCAGAAAGTCTGCAGTGAGAACTCGTGGTAGTTTTTTAAAAATTTACTGTTTATTTTGTGTGTGTGTGTGTGTGTGTGTGTGTGTGTGTGTGTGTGTGTGTGTATGTGTACTACCTGCATAGAGGTACTGATAGAGTCCAAAAGAGGATGTTGGATCCTCTGGAGCTAGAGTTACAGGCCATTGTGAGCTGCTCAACGTGAGTGCTGGGAACCAAACTCAGGTCCTCTGTAAGAACAGTCTTAACTGCTGAGAGGTCTCCCAGCTCTCATTATGTGGTAGTTCTAATTCACATTTCTCTAATGGCTAATGAGGCTCAAAACCTTTCCTTTGATCATTTCCCACTTGCAGATTCACTGCAATGGAATCTTAGTGTGTATGTCTTTTCATTTCCTATTTGGTGAGACTGTGCTGTTGGATTTTGAGTTTATACACTAGATTCTCATCTTTCTCCAGGTTTGCACCATCCCCATCCATGCCTGTTAGTCTTTCTATCTTCTGTATAGGGGCTTTAGCAGATCAAATGTTTTCAAAATTGATAAGAGTCCATCTGGTTTTTACAGTGTGTCTTTATGTATTATTTTTTATTTTTAGATTATAATAACTTGTGTCTGTGTGTATGTATATGCACATTTATGTGCTCACAGAGTCCATAAGAGGGTGTCAAGGTCCCCTAAAAATGCAGCTACAGGTGATGTTGTGAGTGCTGGGTACTGAACTCAAGTCCTCTGCAAGAACAGCGAGTGCTCCTAACTGCTGAGCCATCTCTCCCCATCTGTAGCATTCTTTTCCTGCTACTCCTAAGACCGTATGCCTGGCCCTGCATTCCAAATCTTTCCTCTCATGCTTGTTACTTTTCTAAAAGTTTTGTGGTTTTGCATTCATGCCCATGATCCATTTTGAGTTGATATTGCGTGCCATATGAAGATTAGAAAGACTTTTGTTCTTTTGCCTTCGGAGTTTCTAAGTTGGTTCTAATGGCTTTCATTTTAGAGGCTGTCCTTCCTCCCCTGAGTGGGCTTCTCACCCTTGTCAGAAGTCACTTGGCTGTCTGTCTTGTGTCTGGCCTTTCCTGTGCCCCCCAATCTATTTCTTTGACCCCTCTGTCAGTACCAGGCCAGCTTTATTACTGTGGCGGTAGAATAAGCCTTCACATCAGGAGGAGCAATTTTCTCCCATTTTATTCTTTTTCAAAATTGTCTTAGATAGTCTAGTTCCTTTGCCTTTCCGTATAAATTTTAGAATAACCTTGTGCATATCAATGGAAATTCTTGCTGGTGTTTTAACAAGATTCTGTTAACTTTTATGGTGTAGTTGTACAGACTTGACAACTTTACTGTATCTACTCGTTTAGTCTGTGAACACGAATGTCTTCCTGTGTATTTAGATTTACTTTAAATTGGGTTTGCTGTTGTTGTTGTTGTTGTTTTTTGTTTTGTTTTTTGGGAGTGGTAGGGTTTCAAGACAAGGTTTCTCTATTTAGCCCTGGCTGTCCTGGAACTCGCTCTATATACCAGGCTGATCTCAAATACAGAGATCTGCCTGTCCCTACTGCCTGAGAGTTAAATTTTTTTTTAAACAATTTATTTCATTTTGTAGTGTGTGTGTGTGTGTGTGTGTGTGTGTGTGTGTGTGTGCGCTTATGTAAGCCAGAAGAGAGTGTCAAATTCCCCGGGAATTAGAGTCACAGGTAGTTGTGAGCTGCTCTATATGAGTGCTAGGAAACAAATTTGGTTCCTCTGTAAGAACAGAAAGTGCTCTTAACAGCTGAGCCATCTTTTCAGCCCCTTTTCCCCTTTATGGATTTCTGAAATCAGCGTTTTATAATTTGCAGCAAGTCATAGTTTTAAAATTAAGTACTCCCTTATTGGGGGTGTTATTTGTGGGTTTGCATGTCTCTTGTCTTCAGCATCTCACTGTTTATATTGGTGACCTTGACGGTGCTGATCCCTGCACTGCAGGCCCCTCAGATCTGTGTGCTAGTTCTGGGGGTGGGGGGCTAAGTGCTCCAGCTTCTGTGGGATCTCCTATATAGAACCCGGAATCATCTATAAACAGGTTTTATCTCCTCCTTCTGAAATATGTCTTTTTTTTACACTTCTCTTCTGTCTTCCCGTGGACAGGACTTTCTGTAATACAAGAATCAGAGCTGACATTCTTGAATGACTACTGAGTTCAGGGAAGGAGACATCCAGGTTTGAACACTGATTAGATGTAGGGTTTTTCAGTGTTCTCCATGACATTAAGGACATTCCCTGTTGTTCCCAGTTGGTGAGGATTCTTTGTCTTTTTTATTTATTTATTTATTTATTTATTTATTTATTTATTTATTTATTTATTTATTTATTGGTTTTTCGAGACAAGGTTTCTCTGTGTAGCTTTGCGCCTTTCCTGGAACTCTTGGTAGACCAGGCTGGCCTTGAACTCACAGAGATCCGCCCGGCTCTGTTTCCCAGTGCTGGGATTACAGGTGTGCGCCACCACCGCCCAGCTTCTTTGTCTTTTTAAAATCATGAAGGTTGAATTGTGTCAGTTTCTTTCTGCTTCATTTAATAGATAAATGATGCTTTTATCCCATTCATTCAGCAGGTAATTTTTATATTGAACCAGCCTTGCATACTTGAAATACCATTTTTGGTACAGTACTGGATTCTGTTAGTCAATATATTTTTTAAAATAACCCTATTTTTTAAACTAAAGGTAACCTTATTATATTTAAAAATTTTTTTATTAATTCTTTGAGATTTTCATATGTGTTTTGATCATTTTAGCACAATATGGAATGCTTCACTTATTTATGTCTCATTCTTGTTAAGAGGCCATGCTGATCTGTTTCATTGTGATTTTAGTATGTGTGCTGCCAAAGCAAGCATAAGACAATTTCCAAAGTTTTATATATATATGTATATATATATATATATATATATATATATATATATATATATATATATATATATATATATATATCACCTGGGGATGAGCTTCAGTGTGCCACAGTGTGTGTGTGTGTGTGTGTGTGTGTGTGTAGAGATCAGAGGACAAAGGAAAAGGTGAGAGTAGTTCTTCTACCACATGGATCCTTGGGGTCCAATTCAGCTTGGCTGGCTTGTATTTGGTGGCAAGTACCTTTACCCACTGTGCCAGCTTGTAGCTTGAGTTTTCCTGCCTGGCCCACAGTCAGGGCAAATCTCTCTCACCCGCCAGTCCCACAGCCGCTCAAACCCGACCAAGTAAACACAGAGACTTATATTGGTTACAAACTGTATGGCCGTGGCAGACTTCTTGCTAACTGTTCTTACAGCTTAAATTAATCCATTTTTATAAATCTATACCTTGCCACATGGCTTGTGGCTTACCGACATCTTCTCATGCTGTTTGTCATCATGGCGGCTGGCAGTGTCTCCCTCACCCAGCTTCCTGTTCTCTCAATTCTCCTCTCTGTTAGTCCTGCCTATACTTCCTGCCTGACCACTGACCAATCAGTGATTTATTTATTGACCAATCAACAACACATTTGACATACAGACCATCCCACAGCACTTCTCCTTTTCTTTTCTTAAAAAGGAAGTTTTTAACTTTTACACATCTACAAAGTCAGCTTGGTATATTTGGGAATTTGGGCGTAGCTTCTCTTACTACTTCCTGCTGGAGGGGGGCGCTGTATCTTATGGGGATACAAAGAAAATTTTAGAATTATGGAATAGTCCATGAGGGTATGTCGTCTGAGCCAGTTGCCTTGAAACCATTCTGGATGTTGGATCATCAGGGCCATGGTGTCATCGGAGACCTTTCAGGGGGTCTTGGCTGGTCAAACCTGATGTATCTTAATCTTGAACAAATCCATAGCCTCTGGCTTTCTGTGGAAACAAAATCAGAGCCTCCTTTCCAAAGCAACATATCCTTACATCCAAATTTTGAAGTCAAGGTACCTTTAAAATATACATTTTGGCATAACTCAACAGCTTTTGTAATCAAATATTTTTCTTCAGTTACGAATATCAAAGAGAACATAATCCAGATTCTCTGTGTGGTAGCCATCTTTACGTGGCTTATTTTTTTATATTATCTTGAGCCTATTGCTTTAAACTGTAGCCTTCTAAGCCTGAAATGGCGCTGGCGCTATGGCTGCTGGCTCCGCCCACTTCAGCTTCCCAACATGGCGGTAGTACGTTTTCCGCCAGCTCTGGGAGCCATCAACTCTCAGAAATAGTGGGTCTATGCTTCTATCAAAGCAGCGTGTAGCCCAGAAACCTTTTTTTGTTTGTTTTGTTTTGTTTTGTACTAGCAAAGGCTAAATCCACCACACAGCTTAATGTGCCACTTGCAGAGGCCTCATTCCCACCAAACTGCAGGTCGCGCACGCTAGGAACCCGCCATAGTAGCTCAAACATGCAGGCTGCCGCTAGCTTAAAAGAGACAACTAGGAGCTGTTTTTAGCTCCGTTTTAGAATCTTTTTACTCAGGTTTTAGGTGAAAACTCTTGCCAACACGTTGGGCGCCATATGTAGCTTGAGTTTTCCTGCCTAGCCCACAGTCAGGGCAAATCTCTCTCACCCGCCAGTCCCACAGCCGCTCAAACCCGACCAAGTAAACACAGAGACTTATATTGGTTACAAACTGTATGGCCGTGGCAGGCTTCTTGCTAACTGTTCTTACAGCTTAAATTAATCCATTTTTATAAATCTATACCTTGCCACATGGCTTGTGGCTTACCGACATCTTCTCATGCTGTTTGTCATCATGGCGGCTGGCAGTGTCTCCCTCACCCAGCTTCCTGTTCTCTCAATTCTCCACCAGCTCCAACTTATTAGTCTTTTGGTTGAAGGTTTTTGTATCTAAGTTCATAAGCACTATTTAGCTAGATGATTTCTTAAATTGCCTTGGTCAGGATTTTAGAGCAGGTGGTGTGACACTCTAGAATGGCCTAGGACACCTGCTTTCCTGTCCTCTTTCTGGGTAAGATCCCACAGTTCAATGCTAACTCTTTCAGTAGTAGAAACCTCTAGGGAACCCACAATGCCCTCTGTAGATAGATTCAGAAGGTTTTGAGAAAGGACTTCATTTCTTTGCCTGTTACAGAACTCCCCCGGCTGGTCCATTTTCCGTGAATTGTATGTTTACTGTGGACTAGGAATTATTTCCTGTTGTCTGAGATGTCAACTTTATGAGCTGGAAGTTTTCTGTCGGCTCCTGCTGGCCACGGGGTCTTGAGTGACTCTGGCCTCCTCCCTTGCCGAGCCTCTTGCCTTGTCTCCACTTTGGGTCTTACTTGGTGGTTCAGTTCTGTCTCCCCAGCCCTCTGATGAGCCAGTGTTTTGGGTCTGTTGAATCTTGCTTTGGGTTTATTTTCATTTTTGATGTAGAAAGTTAGGCTGTTGATTTGGTTTTATTTCCCCATTTTTGTAACGTAAGCTTTTTGTGTGCTATTGATTCTCCTGTCTATGCTACCTTAGCTGTGTCCTGCATTATTTTTTGACATATTGCATTTTAATGAATTCAGTATATTTTTTATTTCCTGTCAGATTTTTTTACTCATCTCCCCCCGCCCCCCCCCCCCCCCCCGCCAAAGCATATATTGTTTAGTTTCTTGGTATTTGGGGATTTTCTTGTAGTCTTTTTCATATTTATTACTAGTCTGAATTAGTTATAGTCAGAGCATATCTATGAGTTCAGATCTTTTCAATTTGGGAGGTTTTCCTTTTTTCTTTTTTCAGACCAGGATATAGTATGTCTTGATAAATTGTCTATGAACACCTGAAAATATGAAGAAAAAGAAGGAAAATATATTTATATTTATGTAGTAATTTCTTCATTCTTTCTGTCTTGTGTTGGCCTTGGAAGGTCTAGTTAAATAAGCCAGAGGGGTTTTGGGCATTGTGTCTTTCAGGAACCAGACAAACCATCCGTAGGATTGTTTTATGCTTTAAGTAAAGAACGTTTTATTAAAGGGAAATTTTTGAGAAAACAAACACACAAACAAACAAACAAAACTGTCCTGTGGCTTGGGTGAGCAGCTCTGAGCCCCAGCTCGTCCGCTCAAGACCTTCCCATGTCTGCATGTCAGCTGCTCCCATCCTGTCCTACCTGGGAAGAAAACCAGGCACATAGTCCCAGTACTTGTAGCGCTGATGCACTGAGGCTGTAGTGTGTTCGGATAAGACGTTTGCCCATCTTATTTGGGAGTGCCGTCCACTGATTAATTTCCTTTTCTCTTGCAGAATAATTTTCACTAGGAATTATTATGCAAATTGAGCTTAGCTTACCAAGTGATTTAAAACATAACAATATTTCAAAGTAAAATTATGTCAGAACTTTTGTAAATCTTTAAGTTTTTTTGTTTTTGACTAAAAAAACAACCACAGAGTTAAGGATAGGACATTTTAAATTGCTTAGCTATTTATTATTAATTAATCAAGGTAGGATCTCAGCCCAGGCTGGTCTCAATTTTGCAGTCCTCCTGTACCTTCGCCTCTCAGCATGCTGAGGTTGCAGGCTTATCTCATAACAACTTGTTTAAATTGTTTTCAATGTTATTTCATTTGTGTGCTTCGTATCTTTGCAAAACTTTGTTTTTTAAATCAAAGATTTTTCTGTGTATAGCTAATGATTTGAGATTGTGCCATTCCAGGTGTTGTTTTGTGCATGAATCTGACTGGGTGTTGACCGTCTATCTGTACATGGCATGGAGTGCGTGTTGGCTTCCAATGTCAGTTGTAAACTCTGAGTCCCAGTGGCCGCTTGTTCTTGGCTTTGAAGCCTCTCTCCTCCCCCAGCCATTTGCTCCCCTCACCCGCGTTAGTTTCCTACAGTGTCTGGATGCACACCTGCCCCGGGGACCTTGCAGGGCTCTGCCACTGCAGAAGCACTGATTTCGAGTCCGGCTTTATCAGCTGTTCCGTGCTTTACCCAGATATCATTCCTCAGGGAAGCCCTCTTACCTCCATCATTTAAGATTCCCTCGAATCCTTTCCCCTCTCTTCTCATATTTTCTCTTTAGAATATTACTATGTTATATGCAGGTGTTTCTCTTATTCTCCCATATATGTTCACCATAATTCCATATGCTATATAATTATACATTAACATAATATGACTTATGGGAGAAATTCTATTGGGCAAGCTATTCAAAACCTATGGAACTTGGGCTGGGAAGGGCTTACTTCATAAAGTTCTTGCCATACAAGCTTTAAGAACTGAGTTTGAGTCTTAGAACTCATGTATAGAGCCCGGCCCCCATGCTTGTGATCCCAGCAGTGAGGCGACATAGGAAATGTGGTTCCCTGGGGTTTGTTGACCAACCAGCCAAGCCTGCCTTCTGTGTGAGTTCCAGGCAGGGAGAGATCCTGTCTCAAAAATCAAGGTGGACAGTACATGGGAAAGGACATCTGAGGTTGACATCTGGTCTACACACACATGCTCACATGCACGCATGCACATACATGAACACACACAAAAACAGAAACCCTGTGGAAGTTTCCAGTCGAGACACTGATTAAAAAAAAAATTAGTCCAAGTAAGTTTCTTATTGGTTTTCTGTTTTAATTATGAAGAAGAAGAAAGCCTTCTGACTTATCCATCTACCCCCAGTCCCAGCAGCTCTCCATAGTATGATGCAGTGGAAAGTTCTATAGTTCCCACAGCAGGCAAACCAGCTGCTACCACCCAAGAAAACCAGCACACAGTTTTATTATTCTTACTTTTAAGACAGGCAGTGGCTGCTGCTGCTATTGTGACTGGTTGTGTCCCTAATTCTAAGGCTCACTCTTTAATAAATGATAAAATTTGTCCGTGCAAATGTTGTAGCATTAATATTCTGGGGGGAAATGATGCATAAATCAGTGTGACTTTCTGCTTCATACCCATATCGGCTCCCTATTTATCAGCTACATATGAAGTAATTTGTACAAAAGAGATATAGGCTTTCACCAGACAGACTGTCCTATATATTTTCCTTACTTATTCACTGTTTATCGCCAGCGCTAGAAGACAAGTTCACAAAGGTGTGAATTTTTATTCTGTTCTGTTTTTAAGTTTACATCTGTATTCCCGTCTCATAGGCATTCTAGTAGGTCTTTAATAAATATTTGTTGAGTGAAAGAATAAATAATCAAATCAATATTTAGGCTTCTCTGGAATTCTGGGGTAATTGAAAATAGGAACACCTGTTTTTCTTTAAATGGAACAACTTCTCTCACTTAATAGTTATTGACATAAAAGACTGTAGTCTGATTTATGTGTGTTATTTAGAAAGCCAGAAGTGAATGTGTTCTGGATAAAGTTCAAGATTCAGCATTCCATAGGAGGACACAGTTTTGTTCCTTGGAACCCTGCTCTAATGGACACTAGCAGGTAGATCTTCTTCCACTGGCGGTTGAATGCTTTGTGAACAATTTACTGACTTAATCCCGTGATAAAGTGCAGTTCCCAGAGTGTGTTCCTGTTATCTGCGTGGATCAGAGACCCTGGTACAAAGAAGTACACCAGGGACAAGTGGTTAGTAATGGAAATAGAGACAGTTTATTTAAAAAAGGAGGATGCTCCTGAGGACAGCAGCAGACTAGGGAAGACATGAGCTTGGAAACACTGAGCCAGGAGACTTAGGCGCTGCCTTCTGGAACTTGTATATGGCAGGCTCCTCCCCCGCCCCCCCCCGCCCCCACATGCTCTGTTTATATCTGTAGCCTGAATGGGAGGGGGTTCCCTATCTTTCTTTGCCAAGTGGCTTCTCAGATGTTAGTCTTGGTACCTCTCTCCATGTCCCTCTTCTCCTGCCATGGTCTAAAAGACCAAGGGTCTCTGGTGGCCCTGAGAACCTTTGCCAGGGAAATGTAAAGAAGTTAAAAGTCTTCCCTGGTAATACACAGAGACTTTTTGCTTTCTTCCCTGCGTTGAGACTTCATGGATGAAGCAAAAGTAATCATGAGGAAATGTCTGGCAGTTGAACAGGTAGCTCAAGACAGCCAGCAGAGCCAGATTCCAGTTGGCTTATGTTTCTTCCTTTTCAAACATGATTTAAAAAAAAATAATAATTCTCTCTCTCTTAAAGGTATCCTTGACGGAGAGTAAAAATCATTAATTGCATTAAATTTTGACTCTGATAGATGTCTTTTTAATATCCTTTGTTCAATGGTGAATTACGTATAAAGTCCTTCTTCTGCATGCAAATATATGAGGGTTGCTTTGAGGCAAGAAGTCCTTGGGAGTTATCTGAGCTGGCAGCCAAGCCAGCTTGCTCTTTTCTTGGAACTCTTCATTTTCACTTGAAGTTGTAACTGACAGACAGACCATGCTAATTCAGACTTCTGTGTTTGGCACCTTTTTTTAAAAAAATGAATAAAAATAAGCCCATTTCATTGGGAATGGGGAGGCCTCTGACAGTATTTGTGGCTTATGATAAAAACTGAGCTCCTAAGTAAAAAAAAAAAAAAAAAAAAAAGTGAGAATTTCTGAATTCTCGACTGTGCCACTATGAACCTGACATTTCTCATTATTTAAAGACTCGATAAGGTAGGAGCTGTATTAACGTGGTATTTCTTACACTGTCTAATGACACGTGTTAACATTTGGAAGACTGAGAAATGCAGTGAACCAACAAGGTCGAGAGTGTAGAGGGTTAGAGGACAAGCAGGATGGAAGGATTCTAATGTAACAGCGTCTCGACACCTCCTTGGTGGTGGTTCACCGGAGAGGTGTCCAGGGACTGACCCTTGTTCGTTGGGTTCCAGTGTCAACACGGGTGCCCTTTCCCAACTGCAGATCTTCAGTCCGTGTTTTACTCACATCCTTCAAATGAAACAATGTCTTACAGAGCCTCTAATGTCTTTTATTGAGATATGCTGAAAATACCTGAGCAGATGCCACTTTTCACATTCTTTGTCTGGGGGTAATGCATTTTCCACAAGCACACCTTCTGTGTAACCCTTTAACGACTGTGGCGCTACTGTTTTTGAATGAGTGAATAAGCACCATGAATGCTCAGCACTTCATATTCTAAAAACCACAAATGTGCAAGTAAATAACTCACTCGAGTGAGACTTTAAGGCCACCCCATGATTTTCTATGGAAATTACAATGAGATCTGGAAGCTAAAAGGTTCGCCGCTCTTAATGGAGTTGGGTTTTGTATTTTGTGGACTGGAAAGCCTTCAGCATAGGAGGATCAGTGGGTCACTCAAGAGCCCAGAGCTCCTGAGTGGAAGAACTGAGATCGAATTCAGCTTTGCAGAGTCTTGCCGCCAGCAGCCATGATGTAGGAGCACTTCTCCTTGACCAAGTCACGCTTGCCCTCTTACTTCAGTCTCTGCTTCTTCTGGCAGAACCGAAGTCCTGGGGAATTGCTTTCATATGTCTTTATCCTGGTCTGAGAAAATCTACCTGTTAGCTACTTTTGAGCCCCAGAGTTCATGTGACTAAATACACATCATACACTCACAGGCAAACATCCAGTCGAAGAAGGTAAATCGTAGCTGGTTTCTTTTCTTGGACCTTTTGGCTTTATATTTAATCATAATTGGACCTTTAGGTTTATGTGAAAGACTCTTTGGAAGAAATGCTGGCTATTTCTGATAACTTTATTCTTGTTTACTATTTGTTTTGGGTCATACTTTCTCACTACAAACGGTAGAAATGACAATATAACACACTTCTACTTTGAAGTATGAAATACTGGAAAAGCTGGAAGCTTATTTCAGCTTGGAGGAATGGGGAATTGCTTCTGCCCCACTGTCTCTTCCTGTTATTAATTTATATGCTGAAATAGATTAGCGCAGTGCAGCATGAATGTGGTACATAAATACCCCGTTTATGTTTCCCCCATCAGCTTCAGCTCTGGATTCATCTCACCAAAAGCTTGAGAAGTTTCTTAGGGGGAAATATTGGAAGGGTTGGGTTCACCCCATGAGTGCTTTAAATATGCCATTAATTCACATTGATTTCAGAAAACGCAGATCATCAGCTTGACTTCCCCAGCAGCTGGATGCCTCAGCAAGCTGTTTGTAGTTCTGTGCGCTAGAAATCTCAGCGAGGCTCCTGTGTTCCCCATGCTCACATTCAGATCCAAGTATCCAGAAGATGCTGTGGTCCAGCCACGAGGAAGTGCCACATTTGTTAAACAAACTTCTGAGCACCAAGCTTGGAAACATCTATATATGGAAACATTATAGAGAGATCTAGGGACATTCAGTGCGAGCTTTTGTGTGTGTGCAGGTCTCTGCGCATGCACATACACAAGCACATGTGTGCATATGTAGAGGCTGGAGGGCATGCTCATCTGCCGGTACCTCAAGAGGTACCCACCTTGTTTTTTGAGACTGGGTCCCTCACTATCATGGAGCTCATCAGTTGGTCTAGGCTGGCCAAACAGCAAGCCCCAGGGATTCCCGACTCCAGCTTCTTGGTGCAGGAATACATTTGTGTAACATCATGCCAGGCTCTTTTACATGGATTCTGGGGATCCACACTTCTTCCTCATATTTGCCCAGTAGTCAGTTTACTGACTAAGCCACCTCCCTAACCCCAAATTCCTCTTGAGAAAAAGTGGGAGTCTGAGGCTCCTCATTCTCATTGGTCCTGGTTTCTGCTGGGGGCTGTTAAATGTAAGAACCGATAATATTCCTGTCGATAATGCACGTTGACTTTCCTATAGAGTCTCCATCTCCAAGATTCTGAAGCACCTCATTGTTAGTATGGTGTCTGAGCATGCCAGCTCTGGAGCCAGACTGGCTGGGGCTACCTCTGTCTTTACCAGCTATGGAAAGTTACCTTTGCATATGGCTTTTCAGATGTGGGACTGCATGTGGAATTCAGGTCCCTGTGCTTGCAGCCTTTTCCAGAGGAGCTCTCCCCTCAGCCTGCAATACAGCTTTGACCTGCAGCTTGTCCCTTCTGTTTATGTCCCCTCAGAAAATAGAGGAGAGCAGAGTAATGGGAGAAGGGCGGACAGTCTAGTCTGCCTGCTATTGAATCTTACAATATGCTCTGGATCCCTGGTGCCCAAGTCCCCAGGTTTATCCCAAACCAGACTTGGCAGTCACTGCCTTGTGTTCTGGGATGTCCTCTGGGTCTCTCCAGAGGTGCCCTGTAACACTGCTCATATATCACAGATGAATCAAGCACAAGCAACCAGCAAGTTGGCTCCCACGTCTGTTTCTTAGTTAGGATCTAGAAGCACTTGTCAGAGAAATTCTCATTTGTTAAGCGCTGAGGAGATAAATGGGTCAGGAAAGTGTGAATCAGCATGTAAGTAAGAGGGCCTGTGCTTGGATTCCCAGTGCCCATTTAAAAGGCCAGGTGCAGGGTAACGTACCTGTAGTCCCAGCATAGAGTAGGCAGAGATCTGAGGGTCCTTGGCACTAATGCTGGCCAGTCAGACAAGTAGAATCTGAGCTCCTGGTATACTGAGAGACACTGCCCTCAAAAGTAAGATGGAAAATGATTGAGGAAGACACTAAGTGTAGATGTCTGCCCTCCACATGAACACACACACACACACATACACACACACACACACACACACACACACACACACACACACACACGGGGGTGGGGGGAGTGGGGGGGTGGCAGCCTCCCCTAACACTCTAGGCACAAAATTCTCATTTATCACTAAGGGTGACACAGAAAAAAGTTCTTTTAAAAGCCTTCAAGAGCTGTTGAAAGCCACTATGTAGCTGAGTAAGTAGCAAGCCATGCCACAAACCTGTCATCAGAGAGCTCACTGAGCCACAGCTCTCTGTGACTGAGCCTGCTAGTTCCCCTGGTGTCTGTACCCCTCCAGGTTCTAGCCTTCCTGGGATGCTAAGACCTTGGCGTGGGGAGGACCTCAGCTGTGTTCCCTGCTGAGCTCAGCACCAGCTCCATACCTCAGCTGTCTCCTGGGATGTTCGTGGCTTGTTTGCCAGCCTCCTTTCTAGACTGTGAGCTCATTGGCTTGGAGCCAACTACATCCCCAGCTCCTAGCAGCCAGGATACTCAGTCATGCTTGGGAATGAAAGAGTTTGTAGCCTTGTAACTGGAACAATAGTGAGCATTCAGGAGTTTGGTCTCTGCTTCTGTGTCGAGCTGGGATGGCCCATGGGGCCTTCTCATGGTGGTTAGAAACACCACAGGGTACCAACAGAGGGGCATACCATGAGCTAGCCTCACCTGTGGTTGCACCCCATTGGATATGCCTATCAGACAGCAACTTGAAAAGCATACCTTATTCTTCTGTTTTGTAGTCATCAGAATACATTGCTTTAGGGGTTTATGTTTTATTTGGGGGTTTTGTTTGTTTTTTAAGACATGATCTTGCCATGTAGTGCTGGCTGGCCTTACAGTCATGACCTACTAAGTTTCCTTAGTGATGGGATTACAGATGTGTGACACCATGCCCAGCTTGGATAGTCCTTTTCTTGTTGTTGTTTGGTTGGTTTTTTTGTTTAGTTTTGTTTTGTTTTGTTTCGAGACAGGGTTTATCTGTGTAGCTGTGGTGCTATCCTGGAACTCAGTCTGTAGACCAGGCTGTCCTTGAACTCACAGAGATCCTCCTGCCTCTGCCTCACTGAGTACTGGGATGAAAGATATGTGCCACCACTACCCGGCTGGATGATTTCTTTTGAGGATGTTTGTGTTTCTGTGTTCAGTAGTAGATACTGCTTCTGGGTTTTTTTTTTTTCCTTAGAACTTTCTGATTCTCACTTATTATTTTTCAAGTGTGAGTGGGAATAAATAAATTGACATAGGCAGACACATTGGATGATTTTCCTGATCTAAATAATATAATCAAAGGAGCGACCACATGTGGTGATGTTGTGCATCCTAATAAACTTATCTAGGGTCAGAGAACAGAACAGCCACTAGATATAGAGGCCAGAAAATTATGGCACACACACACACACACACACACACACACACACACACACACACACCTTTATTCCTAGCATTCCAAAGGCAGAGATCCGTCTGGATTTCTGTGAGTTCAAGGCCACACTGGAAACAGCCAGGCATGATGACTCACGCCTTTAATCCCAGGAAGTGATGGCAGAAAGCAGAAAGGTATTTAAAGCCTGAGGACCAGGAACTAGAGCTGGTTAAGTTTTTAGGCTTCTAGCAGCAGTTCAGCTGAGATTCATTCTGGAAGAGGACTCAGAGGCTTCCATTTTGAGGAAACAGGATCAGCTGAGGAACTGGCAAGGTGAGGTGGCTGTGGCTTGTTCTGTTTCTCTGATCTTCAGCGTTCACCCCAACACCTGGTCCCAGGTTTGTTTTTATTAATAAGACCTGTTAAGATTCGTGCTAGAACCACATTTGCTTGTCTCTTCTCCCCAAAATATAAGTATTCATGATTATCTAAGAGCATGGAGCCTGGGAATTAGCTGTGATGTAGGACCAGTTCTGTTTCTATGTTTTTGTTTTAGTACTTAGGCTAATTATATGCATATAATATATCTGATCCTGGTCAACCCATTACCTCTCTTGTCCCACTCAGCTGCTAGATCTTTATGCTGTGATAATTACCTAGTTTGATCATTGTGCAACACTGATTCTTCTCTTCCCCTCCGGGGCTACCTCTACCCACAAAGGTGGTCACAGGAAGTGCATTTGAATTGCCTCGTCCTCAGGCGTATGGATTTTGTTCCTCAAACATCAGGGTCTACTTACAGCAATCACACTATGACCTTGTGTATCTGTGGACTTAACCACAGTACAGAATTACTTAGTAATACATTTAGGTTTTACCTCAGGAACGTGTTTTAAATGCATAATTGTTTTCTTTAAAATATGAATATTCCTGTTATGAGGAAAGCATGTTATTTGGTGAGATTAAACTCTTGGCCTCCCTGTGTGTGCCTAATGCACTGCTGGCAGCAGAGCTGGCAATGGCTGAGTCCACCAGAACAGGATCTTCTACCCACGCTCTCCAGCCTACTTCAGAGGTGATCCATTACGCCCCATGCTTTTGTTTCTCTCTGGAATTTGAAAAAAAAGTAAAATTTTCTGTGAGTGGCAAATTCATAAGCTCGGGGCATGAAAATGTTGGGATTTGATATAAAGGAACCTTTAAAGGAAGATTAGTGGTTTAATGGAATGGTTGGTTGCCCTGGGGAATTTTGCTGTGGCAGAGTGGAATTCAGTAATGAAAGGTCCTGCTTAGTCTGATTGCCCATTCATGCCATGATCAGGGTCCTTCCTGCCGGACCCCTACTGATTGATGGAGCTGATTGCAGGTGCTTCATAAACTCCATCTCACTGTACCGGAACAGGTGGGGTTTGCCTGCCTAGGACTTCCCTGGTTTGTGGCATGGTTGCTTTCTTTGCTAAGTGGAAGTTGACTGTCATTCTTCATTAATTATGTCTTTTAAATGGAGAAGCAGGGCCAGAGGATGGCTCAGTGTGTAACATGCCTGCTGCACAAGCATGAGGCCTGGAATACGATCTGCAACATCCACGTAAAAGCTGGGCATGATGGTGTATTAGTGACCCCATTGCTGAAGAAAGGGAAGACAGGAGGGTTCCTGGAGCTCCCTGGCCAGCCAGTCTTGCCTAATCAGCAAGATTCTTCCCTGCCCCCACAAAGATGGAGGGCTCACGAGATGGCTCAGCCGGTAAAAAGCACATGGTGTGCAAGCCTACCTGTATTTGCTCCCCAGGCCCCATGTAAAACTGCAAGGAGAGAACTGACTCCACAAAGTTGTTTTCCGAACTGCTATGGCACACGCACACCCACACACCATCCATATATACAGGGATGATAGATAAAAACAAGTAATAAGGAAGGCCCAGTCTTAGCTGGATTCTCAGAAACAGTTATGTGAATAGCTGGATAAGTGATGTTATTAGTACCCAGTGGTTGCTTCCTATCCGTTCTGCCCTTAAAGGTTTCTGATAGCTTTTACATTTTCTGTAGTGGAGTGCATAATTAAAACACCCAGGAAGATGCCCTGTCTGTGTGCAGGAAGTGGAGCCACAAGACAAGTCTCAGCCTTGGCTTCTTGTACCCATGTCCTCACCATGGCAACTATTTTTACTGTCATACGGTCATAGTCCCTTTCTAGATGAGAAGATTATCTTTGCATTGGACAGGTAAAGTTAAATCCATTTGCATTTATCTAAAAACCTTAAAAGTCCATTTGGGGAAGTGACTTGGACGTCATAAAATTATGATGTTGATTTGAGAGAACATTAAGTCTGGTCCTCTCCTTTGAATGGACCTTAAATCTGTGTCATCCAGACAAATGAGACTCTCTGTTTCATAAATGATGTACGTTCTATTTAAAAGTATGTGAAAATGGAAATTTCATGGTTTTCCATGGTTCTTCATCCCAGGAACAGGGGCTTAGTGAGCTTATTATCAGCATACAGAAGTAGTCATACACTCAGCACATTTTCTCTGTGGGGAGAGGGAGGGTCTAGTGGGTATATTTGGGATGTTTCCATCCTCCTAAAGAGCAGTGGATGGACCATTGGTATTTCCTCAGGTGAGAGTCTCATGAATATCTCTTAGGTAATTCACTCATTTTCTTTTCCTGGTGTATCTTTGCAGGCATTTTTCTGCCCATGTAAACTACAAAAGGATCACATACTTTTGTGGGGATCTGTGCACCCCTGCATAGAGATCCATCCATCTGTTGCATTAGCTTCTCCTGAGGAGATGAGCAAGCATCTGTTCACCATAGATAGGGCACCATTGATACATCAAAGTTCTTTTTCCACAGTGAGTTGATGGGGCTTTCAGAGCATGAGTGACCTCAAAACAGCCAGATACCTGTAATACCCCACCCCATTGGAGATGAGAGCCTCATGGAAGCTGCATCTGGGTGTCTCTTCCAGTGTAGTTCCATTTTAACATTCTCTAGCATCTCTTAAGATTACTTTCTTGTGAGGGGAGCAGGAGGGAAGGACAGCAACAGTCCCAGATAATGTCTTTGACACTCCTCTACCTTCTACTTATGAGGGTCAGTAGCTCAGTTAGTATTACCATACACCCAGCTACCTCTTTTCTTGGTCCCTTCAGTTAGTTGCCATGGCTATGAGGCCACAGTGCTCTAAGATGGTGATGGGATAAACATGTTATATATACCCTTTCTAATCCATGTTTGGCTACCTTCATGCCCTCTTTAAATTCAAGTTCAAGTGTATGCTTTTCTGTGGGAAAGACCACTAGTCTTCGAGGGGTAACTTATTCTCCATGCTGGCTGTGCTAAAATATTTGTGGTGATAATTTTAATTCAGATACTTAAAATTCCAGGGCCTTGACAATGTGTGCTTTTCCCTTCTCCTTGTAATAAATGACCAGTCTCTGGGCTAACCACCATTCTATGGCCATTTAGATCACAAGATATTTGCTTGCCAAGTGTATAAAGCTATTCCTTATGAAGGATTTTCCTACTTGATTGCAGTACCGAGCATAGTAATTTGTTCATAGTAGAGGTGTGTGTAGTTACCTGTGAATTCTGTGAAGAATCGAACTGCGGTGTCATTTAAATTCCAAGCCATTGTATAATATGTTAAATTGATGATGCTCTGTCAGGTGTAGTCACAAATTCACATTCTTGAGCTTGTATCTTAAAGCTTTTTTTCTCTCAAAAAGATGTATTTTTTATGAGGCATGCATGTAGGACACTGGAACCCTATGAAGTGGCATTTCTTTTTCTATTGTTAAAGAGAGAGCAAATGGCAGGCCATTAATAAAGCCTGCGGCTCAGTGAACCCCAAGGCATCAGAGTTATATCTATTGCAATTCGGCTTTATTACACTGTTTGGGTCATAGGAGTGGATGATTTGGGCTGAAGTACATAGCAGAAAGGGAAATTGGACACACAGTTGACAATCAGAACCCGAGGATGCACTTAAAAAGCAGCTCAGAGCAAAAACAGGTGGGACTCTCCCAACAGGACCTGGATTAGTGGCTCCTCCTGACATTGAGTGACATGTTTCATTACAGCTCCCTACAGTTGGCTGTTTGTATTCCTGCATGAGATCTACATCAGCCCAAAGAAGGGAAAGTGACAATGTCTTACTCTCTCTTCATATTCCCAATGCTGTTGCAGGGTCTGTTCCATAGGATCAATGCACATTTGTTTGTTTATTGTGGCCAGCCCCTCACTGGGGGATTCTAGACAAGAGGTAGCTGGGTGTATGGTAATACTAATTGAGCTACTGACCCTCATAAGTAGAAGGTAGAGGAGTGTCAAGGACGTCATCTGGGACTGCTGCTGTCCTTCCCTCCTGCTCCCCTCATAAGGAAGTAATCTTAAGAGATGCTAGAGAATGTTAAAATGGAACTACACTGGAAGAGACACCCAGATGCAGCTTCCATGAGGCTCTCATTTGATACACTGTGACCAAAAGCAACTGGGGGAAGGAGGTTTATTTGGCTTATTGGTTCTGACCATAGTCCATCATCAGGGAAAGGCTGGGCAGGAACAAAGGCATAAACCCTAGGTAGTAGTGGCACTTCCTTTGAAGTCAGAACTGGTCCATGTGAGGAAAGCACTCTACCACTGAGCCACACCCAGCCCCTCACTGGGGGATTCTAGGCAGGTGCTCTACCACAGAGCCACACCCAGCCCCTCACTGGGGGATTCTAGGCGGGTGTTCTACCACTGAGCCACACCCCAGCCCCTCACTGGGGGATTCTAGGCAGGGCATGCTACAGCCCCTTACTGGGGGGATTTTTTTAGGCAAATGTTCTACCACTCAGCCATATCCCAATCCTTAACTATAGGATTTGCCCCTCGCTGGGGAATTCTAGGCAAGCATTCTACCACTGAGCCGCGTCCCCAGTGATAGTCTACAGACAGATTATTGCTGTGATAAAACACTGTGACCAACAGCAACTGGGGGAAGAAGGTTTATTTGGCTTACTGGTTCTGACCATAGTCCATCATCGGGGGAAGGCTGGGCAGGAACTAAGGCATAAACCCTAGGTAGTAGTGGCACTTCCTTTGTCCCAGCACACAGTAGGTGGAGTCAGACGGTCTCCATAGAAACCTATGTGTTAGATTAACAGAGCCACTGACATGTGAATTCACAGAGGAGACCATGTCAGCGACTAAGGTGAAGAGCCATTGAGGAAGACATCTGACAAACATCACACACGTGTGCCCTCACACATGGGAACACAAGTGCACATGCATGGATACTACACATACACACAAAAATAATGAAATAAATAAAAACAATGAATTCAGTGTCTTGTATGAGCAGGGATGTTCTGCTGTGTCGCCTTAATAGACTGGTATTAATTCTAAAGAGGAGGGACTTGTGATGATTTCATGGACCCTTTGGCATTTTGAAGTATCTCCTAGGCTGCTGCTTTTTCTTAGTGTATCAGGGATTGTTTGCTACTTAATTGGGCTACACATCCTTCATCTCTACTATTGAACATTAGAACTGTTCATATAATTGATTTATCGTTTATGTAGATTTATCGATTGGATTGGGTTATTTTCATCTTGGCTTCATTACTCTTTCTCCGTTCTTTCTGTTCTTTGAATATCTCAGATGATGTTGCACCATATTTCAAGACGGAGCCAGGCCTGCCACAGATCCACCTGGAAGGGAACCGCCTTGTCCTCACCTGCCTGGCTGAAGGGAGCTGGCCTCTGGAATTCAAGTGGACACACAACGACAGTGAGCTCACCACCTACAGCAGCGAATATAAGTAATTGATGGCTTGAATTACAATCATGAGGTTATGTGTTGAAATCCTTGCCTTGTCAGACACAATGGCAAAAGGCTGGCAGTGCTGGATCAAGTCCCAGGGTGTCGAGGTCAAGGGGTAGATCTGGTGTGTGGTTAGAACGGGACTTGCTAGTCTGGAAGATGTTTTGACTTGAGTGTCTATTATTCCACATGTGACAGTAGTCCCATTTAGTAAAACAAGTTGGGACAGGAATGCACGCAGTACCTTAATGTGACACATTTGCTGTTTTTGGTGACGACCCCAGCTTACAACTATTGTTTGCATCTAGCTGGTGCAGGCATTTCCTGTAGGTGTGTAGATCAGGAGCTTCCAGAAGTCATGCTGTTAAAATCCTTTCTAGCTGCTTCTTCTGCTTTGGCTGGAAAAGGGGCATCAGTGGTTGAGTGGGTGTGAGCAGAACCTTGTTACTCAGCAGGAAACTCAGTGAATATGGACAGCCTACCTGCCAGATACAAGGGTACAAGGAACTCGATTAGCCGCCAAGCTCAGTGTGGGAAGGGTAGAGCTAGAGACCAAGCAGGTTTAAGCTGTAGCTATATCTGGGAAGTAGCCCTACCTCTGTCTTGCAGCCTCAGGTCTTTGTATTTAAAAAGGAAAATTAAAATTTCTTAGATTATTTAAGTTAATGTACGAGTGGAACTCGTTACGTCTTCATCCGTACATGTTCTATATACGAATGCTGTTCTAACTGTCCTCTTCCCCAACTGCCCTCCTGTCCGTCTGGACCAGCAGAGAGTCTGTCTTGTGTTTTTATGGAACCTTCCTCCCCTCAAATGATTCCCCTTCCTAGTTCCATGACCTATACACAGATACACCACACGCACACATGCATGCACACCTTTAAGCCTAAGTTTTACATATGAGAGAAAATATATACTTCTCTTTCTTAGCCTGGCTTATTTTTCTTAACTTAATGATTTTGTGTCCCGTCCATTTTGTGCAAATGTCAAAATTTCATGTTATGTTTGAAAACATTCCATTGAGGATATGTGCCATGTACCTGTTATCCATTCATCTGTCGGCAGAAATCTCAACTGGTCCAGTTTCATTGCTCCTGTGAGAAGTGCAGCAGCAGGCACGAATGTATAGGCATCTCTGTGGTACATTGACTTAGAGGCTTTCCAGTACAGACTAAGAGAGTGGTCTACCTGGGTCCTGCACTTGACCTAATAATTGCTTTTGAGAACCTTTGATTTTTTTTTCCACAGTGTTGCGTAATTTTACATTCCCCTGGGCAACATCATAAAGGTCCCTCTTTCTGTACATCCTCACTAGAATCTATTATTGGGTTGTGTTTTTTTCTTTGCTCCTTCTTGGTGATGGCTATTCTGACTGGGTTGAGGTGGGACCTCATTGAAGGTTTTATTTGCATTTCCCTAAAGGCGAAGGATGGTGAACACCTTTTAAAATATTGATTGGCCATTTTGTATTTCTTCTTTTGAGAACTGACTAGTCAGTTCACTACTACACTTATTGATTGGGTGCTTTTTAATGTTTAATGTTTGCGGTTTTTTATAGACCTTGATATTAATCCCCCATGTGCTGTGCAGTTGGCAAAGAGTTTTTCCTGTTCTATAAACTGTCTCTTCATGCTGGTGTTTCCTTTACTGAGCAGAGACTTCTTAATTGCATGTAATCCCTCATGCCAGCTCCTGAAATTATTTCCTGTGCTATTGAGTCCTGTTCAGAAAGTCCTTGTTGGTGTCTGTACCTCAAAGTGTTATTCTCCATAATTTTGCTAGCAATTTCAGACTTTTGGTCTTTTATAAAAGTCTTTGATCCATTTTGAATTGATGTGTGTGTGTGTGTGCAGAGTGAGATATGGATCTACTTTCATTCTACCTGTTTTTCTAGCACCAGGTTGTTGTTTTTCAGATGTATGTTTTGTTTTGTTTTGTTTTTGCCTTTGTCAAAAATTAGGTTTCTGTGGCTGGGAGGATTTAAGCCTGACTTCTGTGTTCTATCGACCTGTGTGTCTGCTTTGTACCAGAACTGTGTTATCTTCGTCACTGTGGCTCTTCAGTATAATTTGAGGTCAGGTTTTGTGATGATAGAGATTGCTTTGGGTATTTAAGTCATTTGTGCTTCAGTGTACAGTTTAGAATCTTTTTTTTTCCCCCCAGGTCTGGGTTTCAATGGGGGTTGTGCTGACTCTGTAGCTGGCTTTCTGTGACAAAGCCATCTTCACAATATTAATTCTTCCCATCCATGAACATCCATGAAATCCAGAAAGATTAGAAATCTTTCTGATTTCTAATGTCATCTTCAATTTCTTTCTTCAGTGTTTTAAATTCCCATGGTAGGGATCTTTCACCTGCTTGCTTAGATTTACTGATGGATTTTTAAAAATCTATTACAAATAATTTTTGGGTTTTTTTTTGGGTTTTTTTTTCTCTGATTTCTTTCTTGGCAAGTTTTCTATTGATATATGGAAACACTACTGATTTGGGTATATTGATTTTTTTTAATCCTGCTACTGTGATGAAAGTGTATGCATTTCTGGGAGTTTTCTGATAGTCTGTCATGTCTTAGGGTGTAGAATAGAATCATCTGCAAGTAGGAATAATTCAGTTTCTTGATTTCCTATTTGTGTCCCTGTTTTCCTTTCCCTGGCCCCACTGCTTGAGCAAGGCCTGAAGCATTTTATAGATAAAGTGGAGACAGTGAGCATCCTTATCCCATGCCCGACTTTGGAGGAAATGCTTTCAGTTTTCTCCCATTTACTATAATGTTAACTGTAGGTTTGTCATATGTAGCCTTTATTGTAGTGAGGTATTTTCCTTCTATCTCTCATTTCTTCAGGGCCTTTATCACAAACAGATGTTGAACTTTGTCAAATGCCTTTTCCACAGCTATGGTTGATGATTATATACTTTGCTCTTAGGTCTGCTCATTTGCATACATTGGAGTGGAACCAACGTGGTAGTGGTGTGTGGTATTAATTAATGTGTTCTTTAATTTGGCATGCAAAAATTTCATTGAGAACTTTTGCATCTGTGTTCATTTGGGAAATTGGTCAAGTTGGTCAAGGTGTGTGTGTGTGGTTTGGTGTTAGGGTGGTGTTGCCTTCATTAAACAACTTCATTGATATGGTTACTTCCCTTACTATGCCACAGAACAGTTTGAGGATTACTCACCTGTAGTGGTATTTGCTCTGCCCATGACCTTGGGCTATAAGGCCCCACCCGAAGGAGGCAGTGCTTCTTGCTGTTGTAGGTGACCTCTTAACTCACCTTAGCTTGTCTTTAAAGATCTGGTAGAATTTGGTAGTGATTCCTCTGGACCCTTTGCTGGGAAATGTTTTAATACTGGTTCAGTTTTGTTGATTTTTATGACTCTGTTTCACTTCTTTATATCCTCTTGATTTCACTTGGTAGATCATATGTGCCTGGAAATATATCCATTTCTTTTAGATTTTCCAGGGCTTTGATGTGAATGTTCAAAGTATTTCCCAATGATTCTCTAGATTTCATTGGTGTCTGAAGTAGCCTCCCCCTTTTCTTCTTTAGTTATAGTATCCTGGGTCTTCTGCTGCCTCTTTCTTTTTGTTAGTTTGGCTAGGGGTCTGTTAGTCTTGTTTGTGTCTTTGAAGAACCAATTCTGATTGATTTTATGTATTAATCTTTTAGTTACTACCTCAGTCCTTTTGGCCCTTGTCTGGTTTTGTGCTTAACTTGCTCCTGATCTTTGAAGACCTGGAGGTACATCATTAGGTTGTTTATTTGGCATCACCTGGTTTTAAAAAGAATATGAACACTCATAGCTAAAACTTTCTTCTTAGAACTGCTTTAGCAGTGTCCAAAGGTCCTGGCAAGTTGTACTTTGACTTTTATCTGATTGTGGGGACTTTTAATTTCCTTGCCAATTTTGTCAGTGACCTTCCCGTCAATCATTCAAAGGTATTTTGCTCAGTCTCCATCTATTTGTGTTGTTTCTGTGGTTTCTCTTGCTGTATTGATTTCTACCTTTATTCCTTTATGATCTGGTAAGATTAAAAAATCCAGTTGTTTTTGTATTTGTTAAGTCTTGATTTGGGCTGGGAAGGCCCAAGAGAAGGTTTCATGACTGATGAGAAGAATATATATTCTCTTTCTGTTAAACAGAATGTTCTGTATACTTCTATTAAGTCCTTTGACCTATGGTATAATTTAACTATGGGGTTTCTTTGCCAATCTTTGTTTGGATGACCTATCTAAAAATGAGAATAGTATATTGAAATCACCAACTGCTATTGTATGAGGATGTCTCTGACCTTTTCTGTCCATTAATATTTGTCTTATGAAATTGGGAGCCTTGAGGTTTGATGTGAATATACTTCTGGTTGTTGTATCTTCTTTATGAGTTGTGCCCTTTATTATTGGCCTTCTTTCTTTATGTGACTGCACATGTATGTGTGACTGTGTATGTAACTGTGTATGTGTTTGCACACATGCGTGTAGGCACGTATGTGTATTTATGTAGAGGCCAAAGAGTGATATCAAGTCTCCTGCTTTATCATTCTCCACTGTATACCCTTAAAAGAGGGTTCCCCAGTAAGCCCGTAACTAGTCTGGCAACCAGCAAGCCCCAGCAAGCCTCTTGTGTCCATTTCCCCAACAGCACTGTGGCTACAGGCAGATTTGTGCAGCTATGTTCAGCTTCTTCTTGGGTGCTGGGAATTCATACTGGGGTCTGCATGTTTGCATAGCAAGCATTTCTCAGCACTGACCCTTCTCTCTAGCCCTGTGTGTTTTTTGACTAGCTTTGGCTTGCAGTCATCTTTATGAGATACTAGAAAATCCACACTATCTTGATTTTGTCTTCTGTTACTTTGATAGATTGCCTCTGACCTTGATTTTTAGTCTGTGGGTGTCTTACTAATAGGTGGTGTTTCTTGATAACAATAGACAATTTGATCTAATTTAAATTTGTTTATGCTAATCTTTATTCTTTGTGTATAAGTATTTTGTTTCATGTGTGTCTGTACACCCTATGCATGCCTGGTACCCATGGAAACCGGAAAAAGGCATCAGATCCCCTGGAACTGGAGTTACAGACAGTTGTGAGCCATCATGTGGGTGCTGGAAATCCAACCCTAGAGCTCCTGAGGCCTGGCCTCTGTAGTCACCATTTCCTATGGAATCATGCTGGATGCTCTGCTTTTGAGCATGATCAGGGGAGTGGTGCCTACAAAATTCAAGAGGCCCCAGTGTCATCAAAAATATGCTGCTTTCATGAATTAAGAAGGAATTGACTATATGAAGCATCAGTTTAACACACGGCCAATTCACCCCCTCATCTATCTCAGAAGTTGTAATATGTGACCCATAGCCCATGTTCAGCTTGCCTCGATTGTCTGTGTGTCTGAATATTTCTTGGTCTTGCTCACTCTGATTTCTTGCCTTCTCTCCCCTTCTCTTGCTGTCTTGCTCTCATTCTCAGTGTGTGTGTGTGTGTGTGTGTGTGTGTGTGTGTGTGTGTGTGTGTTATTAAAGCCCCACTTCCACACATGTGGTTGTAAGCTTTCCTATAAAACCCTTCTTTTCTGGTCTTGGTAGCCCATTCAGAAGCTGGCTGCATTGATCTGCAGACCAAGCCAAGGAAACAGCTGCACGGCTCCACCTCACAAACTCTCATCCCCACTAGGCATCTGGCTCCTCTCTTCATTACCACCCTACACTTGTTTACTTGTTTCTGTCATGTGTTTGCCCTTTAACATGTATGACTTTTGACCTTTCTAACATAGCCCCACCCCTAGTTATCTACTTTTTGGGGATTGATTTATCACAGCCATTCAGAGCACACTGGACTCCAACAGTTTCTAGGTTGGAGTACCAGCTCCAAGTCCTGATAATGCTGTGACCTTGGGCAGGTTGGCTATGTGCTCTGCTGTACAGATGTATGTGAACTGGCTGTGTTGATTCTTTTCCAAATGGCTGAAATTAAATGCTGAACCAAAGCACCTTAAGGGAGGAGGGTTTCTTTGGGCTCCCAGCTTGAGGGGACAGCCCATCTTGGAGATAAAATCATGGCAGCAGAAATGTGCTCTCAAGGAGGAAGCAGAGCTAGCTGGATGCTGGTGCTCAGCTCACTTCCCGCTTCAGATTCAGCCTGGGACCTCAGCCCATGGGGTGCTGCTGCCCACAGTCAGTGCAGGACTCCCCACTTCAAACCCAACTAGAACCTCTGTCACAGACATACTGAGATGTTTTTTGCCTGGATGATTCCAGATCCTATCAAGTTAACAGTATGAACCATCACAGGACTGCCCACACCTCGTGTGGTGTTGTAAGCATTGAGATACTCTATTGTGTGAGACATCCTATTTTCTGACACACATTGTAATTACCAGCAATATTCCTCAGTGTTAGTGTGTGATGTTGTGGGGCTTGGCTCATTAGTGTAAAAGCAAAAACACCAGACAGTGAATGTAGAAATGAGAGCTGTGTGTGAGTGGCCAGCTTGGACACACATGCCTTGAGCTCTAGTAACGACAGGTTCTCATCTTGCTATCCGAGTGACTTTGGAGAAATTCACCATTTTGACTGAGTCTTCTCATCTGTAAAATGGTATAGTAAATCCAGTGCCAGTGGGTGCTCATAAAAATCAAATGACACATTCTGTGTGCCTCAGGAAGTAAGCAGTGAGACCCCAAATTATTGTTCCTTCTGTGGAGAAGATCAGGGAGATAGACAGTCCATGGCAGGAGGCCTTCAAAGCTGGGTACCTACTATGGCTACCTAGAAAGGAGTTTCTTTCCCTGATCTTCAGTTACCCTTAGTGTGTTTTCTGAAATGGAGCTGCCTGAGGCCAGGCCTTTTGTTTAGGCACCATGTCTTTTTCTGTCCTGCTCAGTGATCTTTCCCTCCTCACAGAAGAAAGATTCATGTCTCCCTTAAGAGTCTTTCTGTGGGTCTCTACCTGGAGGAAGGGAGAGGAAAAAAGGAATTATGTTGAACCTGAGTGAGATGGACATTATATCATCATGGGCATCCTGTTTAGAATAATCGTGTGGCAGTGTGTGTGTGTGTGTGTGTGTGTGTGTGTGTGTGTGTGTGATTGTGTGTATGAAAGTCTGTGAATGTGGACAACCTCAGCTGCCCTCCCCAGTCACTTACTCATTTTCCATACTTTTCTTTCCTCCCTTTGTGTCCAGATCTCTGACTGTTATCTGGAGTTCACATGAGGCAGCAAGACTAGCAAGCCCTAGAGTCATTCCTGCCTCCAGCTCCCTAGTGCTCAGATTACAAGTGTGCACCACCACATCTGAATTTTTGACAAAAGTTCTGAGGATCAAGCTCAGGTGCTTATACTTGCAAGCCAAGCACCATACTGATCAAGCTGTTTCCCTGGCACAAAAGTTTTACTCTTAAAGCCCACATGGATCCCAGGCCATTCTTATACTTGCAGCTTCTTAAACTTAGTGTTAACCTAAATTATGGTTATCATGAAAAGGCATATCATTTAGATTTTATTTTGTTCCTCATTGTTCTTTCTGGTAACAAAATTTACCTATTCATTTGATATATGTAGTGATAATCCAGCAGAAGACAAAACAGTGTTGTTTGTATTGAAGTTAGACCAAGGTAGAGACTCATTATACATGGACCATTAAGGCAGCTGCCTCACTACCGCTTCACTGGGAGCACAATGAGGAGACACACATTCTTCTGGAGCAGGGATGGCTTATGGTAGAAGTGATGAATTCCATTCTGTTCACTGAGGTCTTCAGACTCTGACATGCGTTATCAAGAGTCCATTGTATTTTGTCATCAATTTGTCCAGGTGTAAAAGCTGCTAAAAATCGCATACTACTTTTTTAAATTACTCTTTTCATCTTCTTCCTCCCCTGAACACCTTCAGCTCTCATGTGTTAACCTTCATGAGACCTTTATAAGTCTCAAATTGAAAAACAAGGATGAAAATGATAGCCCTCCTGCCTGAGAGCAAGCGCTGATTTTTAACCCCTCTTGGTGTCAGTTAGGAAAATGCTAACACTGTAAGGAGATGATAATGATTTCACCTTTTCTAGCATTGACTAAGAATAGTATTTTCTCTGCCACTTGTATTACAGGATGCTTATGGATTGGGTGAATTTTAAATGTTCTGTTTCACATCGATACTTTGGTCGCCTTTTAGGCACAGGTGAAATCATAGGCATATCAACAGCAGTTGAGTAATTAAGCTAAGTTTGCACAGGTGTCTGACGTGGATTTGCATACAATTTTTACAGGAAACATCTGTAAGTTCTGGTCTACACTGAGGAAAACGCTGCAATATTTATATTCCAAGTGTGTGTCTGTATGCAAACCCATGAGTGAAGAATTTCTTAATGCTAGTGCAGTATGCCTATTATAACAGTTGGAATAATTGGATAGTCTAAAAATGTCATCATTTTCTTAGGAGACCTGTTTCTGTAGTTCAGTTCTGTGGCACAATAACAATAGAAACTTGATGGATGCTTATTATTTTTTTCATTCCAGTAAAAACGGGAATGGTTAAGGGAAAAGCTATTTTCTCCTGTTTTATAAAAGGATAAGGAAATTTCACAGTATCAATAAAATTATTAAATTCCTGGGGATAACTTTTATAAGAGATGAGGAAACCCACATGAAGAAGAGTGTAATGAATGGGTTAGTGAGAGACTTAAGTGAGTCTGCCAGACAGAAAACCAAGCACTGTGAATGCTATTCCCTTTCCATCTACTGCGTGAGTCTAACCCAGTCAATAGGTCTTTTACTAAAACTGTTATCAGTACAGTTTCTTATAGTGCTGATGATCATGTATAAGACTCAGGGTCTTGTACATGCCACCAAGCTATGTCCCTAACCCAAGATGTTTTAATAAAAAAAAATGCCAGTGATGTTTTGTTCATTGGGTGATGCCACGATGAGGACAGCCTTGGCATCTAACCGTGGCCAGTGCCAGACAGTGGCAAACACCAAACTAGCTTTGAGAAGGAGTCTGTACTCCTAGACCCCTTAGTAGCCTCAGGCCTCAAAGCAGGTTTGATCTGCTCATGTGTCTCTCATTTCACTAGTTACAGCGTGTTTAGATGACATCATAGTTGAGTCACTCTGGCCAGTCAGTGGCCAAGCACATTGTCTGAAGTGGGTGCTCTCTAGTGACACTGAAACACCCACCTTTTGCCCCCACAATGTTGTCTGTCAACATCCGTCCTTCAGAATTTATAGTTAAGTTCTTCCAGCTCTCTTTCCCATCAGCGAAGCCATTCACTGCTGCTCAGGTATCTCTCTGTATTCATTCCAACCTCTTTTTTTAAAAGCTAAGAGTCACATTAGTTACTTCTCCTATTGCTGTGATTGAAACACCCAACAAAAACAACTGAAGGGAGCACCTGTTTTGGCTCCCAGGGTGCAGGTTCAGTCCATCATGAAAGAGAAGTTGTGGTAGAAGCAGTGGTAAGCAGCTAGTCACATTGCACATGCAGCCAAAACGCAATGAGACAGATGCTGGTCCTCAACTTGTTTTCCCCTTTTTATTTAGTCCAGCACGTCAGTCCGTGGAGTGGTGCTACCCACATTCAGGGTAGGTCTTCCTATCTCAATGAACCAAATCAAGAAAATCTCACAGTGGCATGCCCAAGAAGCTAATCTAACCCAGGTAATCCCTCACAGGCATGCCCAGAAGCTAATCTAACCCAGGTAATCCCTCACAGGCATGCCCAGAGGCTAATCTAACCCAGGTAATCCCTCACAGGCATGCCCAGAAGCTAATCTAACCCAGGTAATCCCTCACAGGCATGCCCAGAGGCTAATCTAACCCAGGTAATCCCTCACAGGCACGCCCAGAAGCTAATCTAACCTAGGTAATCCCTCACAGGCATGCCCAGAGGCTAATCTAATCTAACCTAGGTAATCCCTCACAGGCATGCCCAGAGGCTAATCTAACCCAGGTAATCCCTCACAGGCATGCCCAGAAGCTAATCTAACCCAGGTAATCCCTCACAGGCATGCCCAGAGGCTAATCTAATCTAACCCAGGTAATCCCTCACAGGCATGCCCAGAGGCTAATCTAACCTAGGTAATCCCTCACAGGCATGCCCAGAGGCTAATCTAATCTAGGTAATCCCTCACAGGCATGCCCAGGGACTAATCTAATCTAGGTAATCCCTCACAGGCATGCCCAGAGGCTCTTTTCCTAGGTGGTTCTAGGTCTTATCTAGATGACAATGGGACTAAATCACCAACAGGGCCAAATACACTGCTTGCAAGGCTGTCCCTTTGTAGTATTCCTGGAAGGCTATAGTGTGACAGTTCTGTTTCCAGTATGTTAGTGACCTAGGCCAGGCTCTATCAGTTTGCTAGCTGTTCCATCAGTTTGAATAGCTTGCAAGTCACTGAGAAAGTAGCCTTGATGCTTAGAATTACGTGCTCTGATAATTCTCTTGTAAGAGTTATTTCCATGGGCATTTTCCTAATACCCACAGCCCAGCTCTCATTTATCACTCCATACAGCAGGAATTGCTTTTCAGTATCTGGAGTTGGCCACTAAAGAAAGCACAACTTTGTGCTAAAACCTTAAGAGTCTATCTTTGAGATTACTGGAGACTTCCTCAGGATACCCTTATCTACAGCATCAATCTCCATCACCATCAGATAGTGAATGTGTTTCAAGAGGAAGAGAAACCCCAAGAACTGCAGCAACACCCTTAGATGAAGATGTCTCTCACCCTGGGTCTCACTAACCCTGTCTGTCACACTGGACTAAGGTGGAGTTGCAGGATCAAATTTACACAGTTGCATGACAAATAAAAAATAAAACAAAATAAACTCAGTAGAATTGTTTTTAAGACACCAGGTATGAGTCAGTGAAAGATGGTGACCCTAAAGATGGGCTACAAACAAGGTGAGCCCTGTACCTGCCCACAGCTTCTGTCTTGACAGAATTTCCTATCGAAGGCATGGAAAATGAGAACCCAGGCAGTGTGTCTTCACTAAGTTAGAGAGAGATGAGAATTGGGAGAAGAAATTGGAACACTAGATTTCTCAATAAAGAGCATGAGATGGGAAGGAATGTATAGAGAAAGAACTCTGGAGACTGCATAGGCTCCCTTGAGCATTTGCAGAGTAGTCAGTTACCAGCACATTGGCATGAAGCAGCTACTCAAGGCCAGGTACAGAATTACCCAGAAGACAGGTAGTGGCTCCCTGTGTTCACACAGGAGTGGGTATCCTATCCTTACCACAAACTGAAAGAAAGTTATTTATAAAATTATTGAATGGAATACCCAGAACTGTCTGTCACCCATGATAGGGAAATATCAATCTTCAATAAAGTATGATGTGGTCCCACCTAGCTACTGTTAAAAAGCAACACTTTGAAAGGGTTGAGCTAATTACTTCTGAGTATCTTCACAGCATCACTAGAGTTCAAATACATTTATAAGAATGCCAAAATAGCCAGAACTCAACAAAGGAAACTTCACAGTATCTAAAATCTAACCAATTTATTGAGATTGCAAAGAGGCAGGAAAGCATGGTCTGAAGTGGAAAGGAAAAGGCAGGATACTGAAATTGGTGGGACTGACACAAAGTAGCAGAGAAATACTGGGAGACCATTATGGTTGTGTTGTAGATAATCAAAGGAAGACAAATTCTGAAGACAAAATTGTATATGAGGGAGACTAGAATGCTCAGAAAAAAATATTTGTAAGCTCATGAATGTATCAACAGAAATATACAAAATAAAAGGCATATTAAAGACAATTAAATGAGCATTAAAGAGTAACAAGAAAACTTTAAATGTATGTGTAACTACAACCAAGGAATGGGCAAGAAAAAATATTTAAAGAAACAATGTTAATTTTCTCCTAATTTGAATAAGAAACACAAAGTTACAAAGCATCAAATTATGATAGTAGCCAGTGCAATAAGGCAAGAAAAATAAATTATCCACATTGCAAAAGAAAAAGGACTGATTTCATTTTCAAACTGTATAATCACCTGTATAGTGCATTCAGCAATGTTGCCAGACAGAAGATAAATATGTAAAAATCATGTAGATTCATTTATCCCTGTGTTTTTTTTTTAACAGTCATCCATCCCCATCCATAATATAACACACACACACACACACACACACACACACACACACACACACACACCACAAATAAAAAATAGCACCAAATACTGAAATGCCTAGGGATAAATCTGACAAATGATGTGCAAAATATTTACACTGAAAATTTCAAATATTATTGTTAAGAGAAACAAGAGAGCCTGGCTATTTGGGCAAATATACAGTGTCCTTATATCTGAAGACTCAGATTTAAATATGGTTTTATTAAATTCATTAAAAAAAATTTTTTTTTTTTTGGTTTTCCGAGACAGGGTTTCTCTGTGTAGCTTTGCGTTAAAATATTTTTATTTACACACTGGTCTCTTGTTCATATTCCTTAGGTTTGACATGTTGAGATATATCTTACCTGTAAAATTCTTCACTGAGCCACAAGGAGCATCCTTTTATGTATTGGTTAATCCATTGTTTCTCGGTCAGTTATTCAACAAGTAAAGGGTGTGTCTGAGCACTTTCTTCTTAGATGAAACAAGTTGGTTTCTTCATCAACTAACTAAACTGAATGTAGCCCTCATCTGCATCTTCCTACAAAGATGGACTCCCCTGGTTATTCCTAATTAATTCTCCTCTGATAGTTATTCCTAACCTCGGTTCATGTTAGTTCTTTTCTGATAGTTTTCACTCTGGTGGTCCCATCTCTGTGAACTGACTCATTCACGTAAGCAGATTTTATTTGGGCTCAATTCAACCATGAGAGTTGTGGGCTTTAGATAAAAATCGAACCTCATGTAGTTTCATGCTGCATTGCTTAATTGGTTCCTAGTATTCCATATAGAGATGGTTGTGAATTGAGTATGAAACTTTCAATATGCCTTTGACTTTCTTCTTTATCATAAAACTGTATTTATGAATTCTGTCATTGAAAAAATGGATTCTTCATTTCTGAGGCATTGAATTAATTATCTTTTTGTCTAGAAAGATGGGGATCATAAGTGTGGGAATTTAAGAATGGATAGGCAATTGCCTCTCACTCCAAGAAAAGGTGACTCATGTTGACTTCCCAGGCTCGTACAGCATAGCTCGTGCTAGGGTATGTGACTTAATCTTTAGTATTAATGACATGTGGCCAGTCTTCATGTGGATCCCACAAAGCTGTGTGCTGTGCATATTGGTTTCTGGCTTCAGTTTGACTATCCTGTCTTTGCTGTGTAGTCAGAGCAGATAAGGTTGTTCCTGGGGAATTTCCTAAACAGAACTGGCATGTGGCTTCTTCAAGTCCTTATTGGAGATGATTTAGATGTAGATAATTCATCTCCCTTGGGTCTTCTGTCTTAGGATCATTGTGGAATCTAAGTGAAAAACCTTAGCCAGGAGGACAACCCAACTAATATGATTCATTGTTGACAAGTACTTCCAAATGAGATACCAGAAGCTTTTAACTGTGTGTTCCTAATTCACTACTGCTTGTTATAATGCTTATAGTTTAGGCCCCTTTTTCACTATGCCTTGGTGTGGATATTTTTAACTGGGTAGAGAGTAACATTTGTCTTCATACTTCAGTTCTTGGTGTAATGGTCCCCATTTTTTATGTCTACAGAGACTCTCATATCATAAAGAATTAAGTAATCACAAATGGAATAAAAGATTTTTGTCCATAAAAAAATCAATGCCCTCTTTCCCAAAGGTTTTCTGACATTCAATTCTTACTGACTTGAGAGCGTTTAATCCTAATAATGCTAGATCCGACAGACTGATTCCTGTCACATTCTCAAGCTTCATGAAATGGAGATTTTCACCTTTCTGCCCCTGATTAGATGAAGAAAGAAAGAATGAAAGGTCTCCAAAACATTGCTTACATTGGTGAAAAACCACAGTGTCCTGGAGAGACTTAGGAATATCTCAACGGTGACCCTTGAACTTTGGCTTGACCTTTGTCACTATTAGAATAAAGTCTAAATGTAATCATCCATGGTAGCTATCAGTGAGAAGCTTGTGGGAACTTGGCATCCTGTTCACATCTGCAAGCTTTGTATGTCCAGATTTGAACCCTAACACAACTACTACACTACATGTAGCCTAGACTCACAGGCACCTGTTTAGTTTCCTTCTTCATTTAAAATAATTTTTAAATAAGTGACACACACATACATGTATATGGTAACTTTTGCAAATACAGGGTGCCCGATGCATAGCTCCATCTTCCCTGTTCTATGCACTTCAACTTCATACTGATAATTTAACTCTTCTAAGGACATAACCTTCAACTTGCCCCAGCATGTATGACCTGTCAGTCAGGCACACCTTCAAAATTGTGTATCTATTTTCTTATCAAATTCCAGTGTAGATTTTTTCATCATTATTTTGCTTGAGGAAATAGTCAGCGTCAGACTCATTCCACTTTGGATTATTGTTTTTTAAAATTTAATATAGGAAATTTATAAAAAATAAAATTGAAAACAATTATTATCTAACCTTCCCAAGATGGGGTGATTTTTTTGAACCTACACGTAGCTTTTAGTGTGTGTTTCCCTAACCTCCCTCTTTTTAACTGTAAAAATAAGAATGAGCTTTTGTCCAAGACATGAAAGCTTACTATAAAATTGGGTATTTATTCATGCAAAATAGGTATCATGCTAGCATAAAATTATACTTGTAGCTAGTGGACATATTGTGTGTTGCTGTGGATTGAACCTGTGCCTTATGGATACTAGGAAAGCCTCCTACCACTTAGGGATTTCCCTGCCCCCACCTAGTTCATTTTCTCATTCTTTTCTTTTCTAAAGTGGACTAGGGCCTCATATTAAGCTCGTTCCCAGCCCCAAATTTTTATGTTATCATCATCACTATTAGCAGTAGAACTTTATTGATTGATAGGTTGGTTGGTTGGTTGGTTGGTTGGTTGGTTGGTTGGTTGGTTGACAGAGTTTCTAGCCCAGGCCAACTGGAATCCCCTGTGTAGCCAAGGATGACTTGAACTCCTGATCTTCCTGCTTATAATGCTTGGGGATGATAGGTGTGTGGCACCCTACCTGGTTTATACAGTGCTAGGGGTCAAACACATGACTTTGTGCCTGCTAGACAGGCCTTCCATGAACTGAGCTACATCCCCACCCAAGATGCATAGCTCAGACCTTGTTCTGGAGATACGGTTTTGTTGTCCTGATGGGAGTCCTCAGTCCTAGTAGCTTTTTGTTGGGAATAGCTACCAAGAAGTAACTTCTAAAAGTAAGTTATATTTTATCATACATTTCTAGAAATAGAATAGTTCTTTCCCAGAAAAATTCTATATTATCAGCCTAATTTGTCCTAGGTCTCCCCTCTCCCGTTTTTTTGTTTGTCTGTTTTTGTTGTTGTTTGTTTGTTTGTTTTTTCCACTCCTAATCAGGCAGTTCAACAGGAAGCCATGGTCATTGTTGCTTTGGTCTTGTTTTATTCTTCCCCCTCCCCAGGTGTTTTGATTGCATTTGGAGTAGATTTTGAACTGAATTAAATCTCAGAAACCAACTATCGTCACTGTCTTTCATGAAGCCATGCTTTTGCACAGAGAGTGAAGTGTCTATAGAATTGTGTGTGTGTATGTGGGGGGGATTAGGTAAAGGAGAGTGAAACAACCCCCCCCCCAGTGCCACAGTCATCCCAGAAGCCAGTCCCCTGAGAGACTGACACTGAACACCATGATCTGAGATGCTGCCCCAGTTACCATCAAATACCCTCTTTGCTCCACTTGTCCAGGTGCCACTGTTTCTGCCACTGGACTTTACCACTGCCGTGGCCCACCACAGCCACACCTGTCCCACTGCCACTGTTGTGTCATCACCACTGCTGTGCCACTGCCTCTACCATGGCTCCATCCCCATTACCTCCAACACCGTGTCTCCACCATTTTAGCATCCTACCACTGCTGTACCCCATCCCTTCCAGGTCCTGTCACCACCATATTCCACCACCACATTGCTGCATCCCCATGTCCTATTTCCACTGTCTTACCACAACTACCATGTCCAGTCACCATCGTGTCCAACCACTGCCATGTTTCTCACCTCACCTTTTGGTTCTCAGGCCAGTTCTTGTGCAGCACCAGGTCCCAGCAGCAGTGTTGACCTGGCTGTGTGATGACTCTGTGCCCTGGAGTGAGCCCAAGAATAGCCAGTGTGGTCTTTTGTTCTTTGAGACATGCTCCTAGAGTAGTGTCCAAAAAAGTGGAGGAAGTTCAGATCCTGGGCAGACTCGGTATCAGTTTTCCATCCTGGCCTAGCTAGACATTACTGCTGAGTGGGGATGATCTAAAGATGCTTTCTAGAGAAAGTGTTGAGTGGTTCTGCTGCATGCTCAGAGTAGCATTCATGGCTGAGGTGCTATCTCCAGCAGACATGGCCCTGCCATCCCTGGCTTTGGTGGGATCTGGCGTTCTATTGTCCTGGAGTGCTGTGTTGGTCTAGCAGAACCCCACCTTGGTGTGGTGTGGTCACACCTTGGCTCAGTGTTGACTGGAGCCAGGATCAAGTATTGCCTGTGCTTGAGCAGCATATGGTACCACGATTTTTATCATACCTTCTTACAATGAGCCAGGAAACTTTCTCTGCTTAAAAATGTGTGTTTATAAACAATAGGCTTACAACGAACACTCCCATCTGTTAGGTGAGCATAATTTGTGCAGGAATTCCGGTAAGAGGTGGAGGACTTCACAACGTTTTTGTAGATTTTCCCCTGGTGCGACATTATCCTCGGAGACGGCACACAGCAGCATATGTCTAATACTCACTTTCCTATCTGCTGCTTCCTGTTGTTTGAAAGCAATGCTATTTTTGTGCATTAGCATATAAGATTATTATAGAAATTCATAAGAATTTTACATCTATGCAAGATACTTAAAAAGAGGGGAAAAAGTAGAATGGGTAATGGTTATGTAAATAAGGTTATGTCGCCATGATCGCATTGTCCTTGCAGCTCTCCAGAGCTGTGCTCCGATGACCTGTCCTCATACTCCTCTAAAAACTTCTGTTGATTTTGTGTTAACCTGATCTCAGCACCCCTTGTTCCTGTAATTACAGTACACAACAATCAAAGCGTGCTGCCTTCCAGTCTGATTTGTAATTTAAATACACGGCATTGACTCTTTGTGCTCGGTTTGGTATATTCTGATTGTCTTCACTAATTAATTTTGTTTGGGATGAACTGTTCCTCATAATAGAACAGAATTTTTAAGATTAATGTTCAGCAATGTTTTTTTTTCTTATCATAAAAGATTTTATGAGTCCTGCCATAGGACCGCTGCAAGGTTATCAGAGGGAGACTCACTTTGATTAATATTTGCTTACTGCTGAATTGCCTGTATTGTCCAAGTGTTTTATTCACTTAAAATTATTCCTCCGGGTTCCCTTTTCCAGGGTGACTAATTGGACATACTTGAATAAAAGAGATGAGCGATTAGTTGAATATCAATGCTTCCAGGTCTACTTGGTACCGAGCAAATAGAACACACTAACACTCTGTCTTTGCCTGAGTTGTTTTAAGTTTCTCTGATTACACTTTGTAAGAAGACATGTCTTCAAAAGATTAGACAACCACAGCCGGAACATCACTTCTGTTAAGGGAGAACGCCGCTGTGTTTTTCAGATATTAGAGAGTTTGTGTATACACAGCCTTTCATGACCCACCCCTTTCCCAGTGTGGAAGGAATCCAGGCGTCAAGTCTTACGTCTTTTTTTTCTTCATTCCGAATGATAGTTTTCTTTGTTCTATTACAATGTGAACGTTGTAATGTTTTATTCACTTAATCATTTTGGGTAGGGCCTTGGACATTATAAGTGAACACTCACCACTGAGCAATACTACCTATCCAAATATTTTATTTGAATTAGTTTTGTGTATGCATATGTACAAATGTGAGTGCACTTGGAGGCCAGGGTAAGATACCCTTCTCTGTCACTCTCTTCCCCTCCTTATTTCCTTGAAACAAGGTCTCTCACTGACTGTGGACCTAAATCTGTGGCCAGAAAGCTGTAGCAATCCTCTTGTCTCTGCTCTCTCTTAACACTGGGGCTATTGGTGTGTGCAACCATGCACAGACTTGTTGGTGGCTCTGGGGATGTGAACTCAGGTTCTCATGTTTGCACAGCATGCTAAGCACTGGTGTTGTAGGTGTGTGCAACTTGTTGGTGGCTCTGGGGATGTGAACTCTAGTCTTCTTGCTTGCAATGCTAAACCATCTCCTCAACCAATGTGTCTTATTTTAATATGATATAGTAGGCATATAACTCGTTGTCTATGTGTAGTGTACACAAGCCCGTGAGTTTAGAGCTAAGCGCATACCCTGACACCACTGCCACAACTTCCTCTTCATCCTTTGCAAGCCTTTGCCCCTGTCCTGTCTTTTCCACACTGTTTTTATAATAAGAACATGGAGGGCTGGCAAGATGTTTTCAGCAGGTGAAAGTTCTTTGCCATGCAAGCTTTTTGACCGGAATTTGATGGCTGAAGCCCATGTAAAGGTAGAAGGAGGGAACATGCTACACAGTGTTGTCCTTTGACCTACTCATGCGCACTGTGGCATGCATATCCCCAACATATCATGCACACCCACATTGATAATAAACAGAATTTAAAACATTTTCAAAGAATGCTAGGTAGTCTCTTGGTCAACCTTAACTACACAGTACCATATTCTTAGCTGTGTCCTCTATGCCTCACAGTACATTGCTACGACATTTTCATTTTGTCTAATTAACGATTGGTTTTCGTTGGTGCTGCCTCATCCCCCTGTGGTCACCCTTGTGTGCTGTTTCTCCTCCTCTGACTGGCTTGTTTGAGTGAGCATAATGTCTGCCAGGCTCATCGTGTTCTTGGGGGAAACCCAACTTTCTCGGTTTAAGTCTATATAGTATTCTCTTTTGTGCATATACCATGTTCCATCTGTTCCTGAGCCGACAGATTCTCGGTTTCTTTCCAGAACTTGAGTGCTGTGGAACTTCGGTGAATGTGGGGTTCAGATGTCTTCGTGTTCTTGATTTCAGTTCTCTTTCAGAGAAGCAGGATTAAGTCTATAATAGTTCCATTTTTAATTTTGCAAAGAACACTCATCCTGTAGTATTGTCTCAGTTTACATGCCCAGCAGCACTGGATAAAGACATTCCATCTCTCTGTCTTTAGCATGGTTCTTAAGTTTCTTAGGAGCTGAGAGGTGCTGTCTTAGCATGGTTGGGGTTTGCATTTCCCTTACAGTGAATGTACTAAGTACTTTGAATGCTCTGAGTACTATGAATACTCTGAGTACTGTGAGTGCTCTGAGTACTGTGAATGCTCTGAGTACTATGAGTGCTCTGAGTACTGTGAATGCAGTTAGTATTGTGAATGTGCTGAGTATTATGAATGCTCTGAGCACTGTGAATGTGCTGAGTATTGTGGATTTGCTGAGCACTGTGAATGCTCTAAGTACTGTGAATGCAGTTAGTATTGTGAATGTGCTGAGTATTATGAATGCTCTGAGCACTGTGAATGTGCTGAGTATTGTGAATATGCTGAGCACTGTGAATGCTCTAAGTACTGTGAATGCTCTGAGCACTGTGAATGCTCTGAGTACTGTGAATGCACTGAATATTGTGAATGTGCTGAGTACTATGAATTCTCTGAGTACTGTGAATGTTCTGAGTACTATGGGTGCACCACATTCCTTTTTGCAAACCCCTTGGTCATCTGCCACCTTCTTCTTCACAGGAGTATCTAGGCCTGCTCAGTTTTAAGGAGCTCCATAGATATTTTGAATATTAACCCTGTATCAGACAGTTTATACAAAGCTTGTTTTTTATTTATTTATGAACATGGTCTACAATCCAGCTACATATCATCTCAGGTCTGGGTTCAGAATCAATTGAATTCTATCCAGTGATCATTAACTACATTCCTGCTTGCTTCAGACATAGATTTCAAACATCTCAACTCATAAAACTAATGCTATACTTACAGCAGGACGGTTATAGAAACGTTGTCTCTTTCTCACTGTCCTTTGAAACTGAAGAGGCTTTAGAGAGGTATGGGGTGTGAGGGATTATTATAGCCCTGGGAACAGAAACTAGAATCAATCATTATCACACGGGTAAATTATTACGTCTGAGACTTTTTCTGTAATCTGAAAAAACAAAGTTGTTGTCAGTGTCAGGCACATGGAAGAGGAAATCTTGAGGCGCATGCATTATACCAAGAGATATCCACACTGGGGTGAAGACAGGACTGTCCTGGTCCTCGACCTGCTTGCCTAAGGTCAGCCACAGCTCATCCTGAAGGTGGCAGTGGTCTTCCATACAGAGGGAGGGACATGGACTTCATGTGAAGGAGTCTACAGTTCCAGAAATTATTTCTGGAAATTCTGAGATTTGGCAGCATGAGAATAAGTGATTTTCTTAAACTGAAAACCCTGCTTTAATTGCAGTGACCACTGGTTAACTGGTTAACATTAACATTTCTCAGATACCTGACAGGAAACAGCCTAAGGGAGGGAATGTTTTGTTGTGGCTCACAGTTCAGGGGGATAAAGTCCAACGTGGCAGAGAAGGCATGGCACCAGGAGCTTGAGGCAGTTGGTTATGTTGCCTTGGCAGTCAGAAAAAAGGGTAAACAGGAAATATGGTCTGCTGTAAAACCTCCCCAATGACCTACTTTCTCCAGTGAATCTGTATCTTTTAAAGGTTGCTAAACCTTCCAAGCCAGCATGACCAACTGGGGACCGAGTGTTCAGACAAGTGAGCCTATAGGGACATTACATATTCAAACCCCGATAGCAAGGTAATGCCTAATCCATGCATGACACTGTGCTGATGCAGGAGATAGAATGAGGTCCTGACTCCATGGAACAATCTGTAGCCTCACTGGATTTGGGGTGTTGAAGAAGCAAGTTCACAGTGGTCTCAATCGGAGAGGGCTTGGATCTGTCTTGAGTACCAGAGAAATCGATCACTTGAGCATCTTGTGGAAGGGATGCCCTTGCTCTTCTAGGCTTGACCACTGACACTTCTTTTTGGCATTTTGCAGGTATATCATCCCCTCTTTACAGAAGCTGGATGCCGGGTTTTACCGCTGCGTGGTGCGGAACAGGATGGGAGCTCTCTTGCAGAGGAAATCAGAAGTACAAGTGGCATGTACGTGTGCAGTGTGAGCACCGGCCTTAAGCGATGAACGGAGTTGCAGCAACTGTGGGGAGGCACTTCCTGTTGCAGCAATTGAAACTTGTCCTTGGTTTCTCTAAAATAGTGTGACAAGACCTGGGGATGTAATTCAGTTGGTAGAATGTTTGCCTAGCTTGGATAATGCTCTGTGTTCCAACTGTAGCACCAAACTGGGAGGTAGAGGCAAGAGAATCAGAAGTCCAAGATGATCCTTGACTACACAGTGAGTTCAATGCCAGGTGGAGCAACATGAGACACTGCCTATAAATGAATGAATAAATAAATAGAGTAGAATTAAGGTTAAAATTAGTATAGGGCTGGCTAAATATCTCACTTGCCATGAAGCCTGATGACCTCTTGAGTTCCATCCCCAGGACCCACATGGTGAAAGGAGGGTATGAACTCTTTCAAGTTGTCCTCTAACCTTCACACGATCACACATATCCTGTAGCAAGACATGCTCATATAAACATAAGCATAAGCACTCACATAAACATACAAATAAATAAATATAACTTAAAAATCTAAAACAAACATGGAAACCCAAGTAAGATGTTGCTTTTTTCCAACTGAAAAGATTAAGGATTTCCCAAACCTGTGAGAGCAGGAGGAGAGGAAAGAAAGGTGGTCTGTATAAACCAACTGCTCTTGGCTTGTTGGTATCGGGATTAAAAATATTTTTAGAGTAAAAAGTTGACCCCAGTTAAGGTCAGATTTCATTGTTTCTTCCCCATGATCTGCTAAGGAGCCATTTTGCTGTTCAGTGGATACAGAGAGTTAAGTCCCAGCTTTATTCTGCAGATCCATTTTGGGGAATGTAACTTTTAAAAGAAGGCACCATCAAAAGGCAGAGACCTTGACTGTCACGAAATCTTTAGGGACGGGAAACCTGGCCTATGCGCGTGCCCCTTCCCTGTGATAGGGGGTCCCCGCATTATACGTGTTTGGCTATTGTTTAAACCACTAGGAAGAAAGACATCAATCTTTCTGGTTTGTGAAGATGAAGTCACCACCAAAGCTGTCTACAGAATAATTCAGAACTTCTATTCAATAGAAAAATTGAAAACATAATAAATAGAGTGTGGATCAATACCCAAACCATATCTGAGTAAGTTAAGAGCCTGGAATTGATTATAGCATACTAAATGTTATTTATGATGTTTGGACTTTGTGTAGTTGCCCATGCCCTTGTTCCTACCCTCTGTTTCTCACCCTTCCAGTTTGTGAGCACTTCCTTCACTTTTAAATAAGCAAGGGTATTTTTCTACGGTGTTACATAGCTCTTCCTTTTGTGCCTTCATATCATGCCCTGACACATAATAAAATAGCTTTTAATGGTAAATCTATATCATTTCTTTCATGAAAAAATTTAAAATAAGATAAAATTAATAATATATGGTGGCCAGGCATGGTTGGTGGACCCCTTTAATCCCAGCACTCAGGAGGCAGATCTCTGTGAGTTCAAGGACAGCCTGGTCTACTTAGTGATTTCCAAGTCAGGCAGGGTTACATAGTGAGACTCTGCCTCAAAACAAAACAAAAGAAATAAAGAATATATGGCGGCTAGGGGCGTGGCTCAATCAGTAAAGTGCTTGCTACGCACCTATGAGGAGCTGAGTTTGGATCCCAGCAGCCACATACCATGCCAGAACCAGCCGTAGCGCTGGGGGGGTTAATACAGCAGCATCCCTGAGGCTTGCTGACCAGCCCATCTAGCCAATTATCAACCTCCAGGTTCAGTGAGAGACAGTGTCCCAAAAACCAGGTGGAGATAAATCAAGACATACCTGATCATCTTCAGGCCTCCATATTTACACACACTTACACACACACACACACACACACACACACACACACACACACCTGCATGTGTTCATTACCCCCACACACACTTGCATATACCTGGGAACATATACACACACATCACTACAAACATACACAAATATGGTGTGGAAATAGCTCTGTGTATATATGTTGATTATATCTGATCACAATATAGAAATTATTTTAAAATGTCAAATTACTAATTTAAAAAGGGGGCCTTTCATGTCTACAGTCTAATGACTATGACCTCATTTTTTTTAGTTGTTTTTATCAACAGAACAAAGACTGACTGCCCCCAAACTATGTCATCAGTGTGGGGGTGCATGAAAGAATTCTCTGTGAACTCTCCAATGGTTGGAGTACATTGGTTCCCAAAGACTTGTGAGGAAGACAGTCACCCTAGAGATGGAGAGGAGACCCAGGTGGAGGGAGGTGTCTGGAAGCATTTCACTGCAGCACTGTAAAAACTGCTTCAGGGGGCCTGGGATGCCTTCCAGCAGCAGCTTCTTGTAGTGTTACTGTGAGCCACCATCATATTAGAGCAGGGTGACAGAAGCCCATGGCCTTGCTGATGAGGGCCCCGGTGGCTGTTTTAGAGGCACATGGCTCTGCCAATGCCTCTCTCACAGCTGCATCTGCACTTGTCAGCACTGCCATTCAGTCTCGCTTGTCACCTTGTTAAGTGTGGTGACGGCGGCACCAACTTCACCGTAAAATATAGTTATTTCCCTCTCTGACCCCTACTCCTCCGCAAAAAATAGCTCGCTCCGGAACTTAAAAGTCCAATTTTTCTGTGCAGATATGGGGAATTTCATGGATACAGACCAGAGGAAAACAGTTTCTCAAGGACATGCGGCGATTCTAAACTTAGTGCCCATCATCAGCTGCCCCAGACCGCAAGTGACGTGGTTTAGAGAAGGACACAAGATTATTCCAAGCGGCAGAATGTAAGTTGTTCTGAAAACGAACGTGATTCATTTTTTCGTGGCTGTACCATGGGCTTCGTAAGTGAAATGATAAGTGGCCAGCGACTGGAAAGCCTCATTTAGTGTGGAAGCGTCCCCAGTCCTTAATGCGCTGGTGTTGGTGACCGGCGTGGCTATTTTGAAGCAGCTTAAGCGCGTGGCCTTGTGTTGTCCCTTTCCGCGTGTTGTACACCCTGAACCTAAGGTCTCCTCTCCACCCTGAAGCCTGTTCTCTCTAGTTTGGAATCATCTCACTGCTGTCAGCTCTGACTTGTGTGCAACCTCATTTACCCAAGCCTGGAGTTTTCTTAAACAGCCGTGGGATTCCCCCACGTCCCCTCGAGCCTCAAGTTCGATACTCCTTTCTGTGACGATGAAGTGCTAATTACTGCTTATTTCTCTTTATCTTTTCATTCTTCTATGGCAGTTTTATTTCCTTTTGTCCAATTAGTGGCTTGCCCATCTATTGCTAATCACATCGTGAGCAGTTAAGCCCTATCTCAAGGTCTTCCTGCATGTCCCACATTCAAGATATGCATTGAAGGCATGTTTTCTCCATTTGGAGCTTTAAGTGATTAGAAAGAACATTATACCCATATCTCTTTTTTACCTGAGGGGGTATATGTGGAGATCAGAGGATAATCTTGGGGTGGGGGCTCTCTTCCCACTTTGCGTGAGACAGAGTCTCTTGTTTGCTGCTGGCTACACCAGGCTAGCCCATGAGCTATCTCCATCCCCCATCTCAGGAAGAAGTACTGGGATTATAGGCACATCCTTCTGTACTTGACTTCACATTGGTTCTGAGGATCCAAACTCAGGTCCTCACATTTACAAGACAATCATTTTATTCACTGGACCAAGGTCTCCCTAGTCTTTGATATGTGCTGCTTAAGTGAGTAGCTTGCAATCACATTGAAGGACAATATTGCAAAGGCAGAAACTTAAAGGATAAAAATTTCCAAAAAGAATCATGGAATGCTATGTGCTTGGGGTAAAAGTCAAATGTATAAAAAATGCATGAGGGGAAAAGTTCTTGGTTCAGTTTTTGGAAAGGATATGTGTGAGACATTTGCTGAGTGGGTTTCAAAGATGAAACTGCAAGTTAACTATGGACTATACAATGACTTCCCTCTTAGCAGAGCACCATGGTCCTCCCTCTCTAAGCCCAATGGACCCGTTATCCCACCACTGAACCCTGCATGGGCCTGCTTACCAAATGTTTCTATTTTGGTAGTCAGAAATAGGAGAAAAATAGATATATATGTAACAGTCATACTTCAGAATTCTTGTTAAGAAAATACCCATTACTTTAAATGACATGGCTGCTATGCCTTTTTCTGTATTTGAAGTTCCATGGATATTCACCTTTGTATTGATTCCAATCATAACAGAGGCCTCTTGGGATTGGGTGAAACAAAAAGGAAGGATCGATATCTCATTGCTGTGGGAGACTGTTCTGTGGAGCAGAAGGCTGCTGAGACGCAGTCGGGCATAAATGTTCTGGAAGGTTCCAGTGTGGAGCATGGGAGGGCGGGTGGAGGTGGGGTAAATGCTGGGGTACCGAGAGCACTGGAGTTTAGAAGGTAGGCTGCATTAGGCTTCATCTCAGACATGGAGCTTGTCATACCAAGGGCTAGGAATTTGTGGTGTTGGATCATTTTAATTTACTTGGTAGCAAGTAAATACACATTGGTTCACACGATGGCATTCAGTGAAATAACTCTTAATTTTTACAATGAGATAACTCTTAATTTCATGGGCTTTTTTCTTTAACTTGCAGATGCATGCTAAAGACTATTGAATTCCTAACGAGCTAACAAAATGACAGTGTGATTAGAGTCCAACCACAGTGTCCCATCAAACAAATGGTCTGCTCACACGCGTAAAACTACTGATAAACCTCCAGCCTTGGCAATGTGGTGCATACCTTGTCTTAAAGAGAGGAGATGAGGCTGATTATGAATATTTACACTCCTACAAGGTCCTTTAGTTTTGTATTTTCCACCTCATCATCGCCCCACATTTCCTAAGTGCCTGCTGTGTGAGATGTCATAAATCAGCGCGTGTGGGCTGTTCTCCAACAGTTTATACACTGTTCCAAGATATATTGCTTCTAAGAAACTTTCACTTCAGACCCAGGTGGCTGCACACAGAGCTCTGAGGGCATCTGGTCTGCTCCATACCACCAGGGAGGGTTGCTTCTGAGATCTGGAACATTCAACCCAAAGTGCATCACACACTGAGCACAGGTCAAGCATCCATACCTGCTTCCAGGCTCTGCATGTGAGGTCCCTTCCCGGGGACCTTATCTGTCAGGGAGGATTCTAGCCTCCTCCCTCTCTTTGTAACATTATCCTATGACCTTTAAAAGTTGACCTGTGGACTTACAATGAAGTGGATTTTTTTTCCTTTTAAAAAGAAAGAGTAACCCTTGTTTCTAGCTTGAAAAATTAGTTAAATAGCCTATTAATAATCCTAGCAGCTATTATTTATTGAGTACCTACTTGAAACGTATCTTCTGTAATCCTCAGAATTGCCTTCTGGGGCACTTATCATTAGTTCCACTTACAGCTATCAGAACTGAAGTTTAGAGGTACTAACTCACCCCAGGGCGCACCGCTGACAGGCTGCAGAAGGACTGAAGCCTGATTCTGACGCCAGAGCCCATGATGGCCTCCCTGTCAAGCCCATTCTCCTGTTTGCTTTAGCTGATGAACTCGCCTCATGCTTTTGATCATGTCTTCCATGTCTTCGGGTGTTTTTCCTCATTTATTTAGAAGCCCGGCTTTCAATCTGAAATAACACATGCTTGTGTGGGTTTGGGTAGAGGTGGTGAGAAGTGTCAAATATCCATATAGTTCAGAAATAGAATTTCAAGGGTTTCCTTTTGGATTGGATGTAGGATATAAGAGATGGAGAGAGACATGGACGGATCTTAAGATCTAAGGCCTCATCAGCTGGTCTGAAGTGGAGAGAAAATTTTAGGAGAAGCAGGTTTGCATGTGTGCTTTTGTGTGCATGTGTGTGTGTGTGTTTGTGTGTGTGTGTGTATGTGCTTGTTTGTGTGTGTGTGTGTGTTTGCATGCACGTGTACATTCTAAGATGGAAGTATTGTCTTCAATTCTTTTTGGACAAGTTATGTTTGGACAAGCACAGCCATGACTAGATAGTTACATATATCAGATTCAAGGTCAGTAGAGAGGTCTCTGTTGAACTTGGCCTATTAATCTCTTTGCCTATTTGCAAACTTATGAAATACATGGAGCATTAGGCCAAGACATGGAGAGTTGCAGTACATCAGCTGATGCTCTTGCCTGCCACAGAGGTTGACTTTGGATTTTTAAATTTTTTTTTTTTTTTTGCCTAGAGAAATTTTATTTTAGTAAATACAGAGTGGCAGAGGAAAGCATTCTGTAGTAACAAGACCTGTGTGCGTGGCCCAGGAAGCATGGGGCAAACCAACAGCTTAATGGTCTCCCAAGGACATCCAAGCCTTAGTTCCTGCAGCTTGTAAGCACATAGGTCACACAGGCAATGAAGAGTTCACACAGATGGGAAGAGGGTCAGAAGGGGAGAGATAGACTCTGTAACTAGCATGGCCATTATTTAGTGCCTAAAGCCTGTGGCTGCCACGTGCCCTAATGCTGGAAGTTCCTTTCTTTACCTTGTCCTCTGGCTTTAACCATGAGATTCCCATTCCAGAATCTGTGACCTGTGCCTTGCAGGGAACCACGATCTCATTTCTCCCAGCTTCTCCCCTGTGAGAGGAGAAAGGCTACCTATCTCTCCTGTAGCACAGGAGATGGAGGTAGCCAACAGGGTTCAATGTCACCATCTTACAGTGGTCCTCTTTAGAGTGTGGGCCTCTTCACAGCATCCTCTTAAGATTGATGGCTGTAGTTAGAACTTCAGTAGAAGAGGAGCCATTAGGTCAGCATCCCAGTTAGTCTATATGTGTTGATTCTTCCCGCCTGTAGGTCCTGTCCACTTGGGTGTTTCCTAATAACATCTGGGCTTCTCCTAGGGTGATATCCACTTAAAGCACATTTCTTTCCACAACTGTATGGCCTGGTATAAAAGGCAGAGGTGCAGTCCCGGAGGGCTGAATGGATGAGTGGTTGTCAAGACATGTCAGGTGGCATCTGCATTTCCCCAGCAGAAGGGGAGGAAGTGAAAGCAGCGCACTGCACAGAAAATGACTGTTGACACAGAAAAACATCTTGGAAAGGCAAATGATGCTTTGAAAGCACTGAGGGTAAGTTATACTGAGAAATTTGAATAGATGATTATGGGTTTTACGTATCTGAGAAGATAAAAAAAAATTGCATGTTTATTCTTCTGATTTACTGGATCCAAACAGTTAATTTGCTGTCTTCGCATGTCAGAGTTGAAGGCAGCTTTGTCTTATTAATGTAGTCTAAGTTGAAAACAGAAAGTCCTCTCTGTTACACTGGCTTAGATCTATTTTCTTTCTTTTCTTTTCTTTCTCAAGCTTTGAAATGTGAATCTGGATGCCATGCAGCGTTTCTCTTAGCCCTGGGAGGTAATTCATGCCGGCAGTTATCAGATTAGGACGCAAAAACTTGGTGTGTACAGTGCCATTCTTTTGCTTAATTGCAGGTTTTTGTGCTCAGATTGCATCCTGTCGTCTACCTGACAGGAATGTGTGAACACAAGCATTGTTGCACATGTTTTCCTGGAAATGTGAAGTTTATAGATTGAATATTTCAAAGCTCCAGTCAGCTTTGAGATGGACGGCTCGCCAGTAACGATCTGGATTGTGAAGTATGGGCTATAAACAGCATCCCAGGTGACTTACAAACAGCCTGGCTCATAATTGTCCACGCTTAAATACTCAAGCATCCATTAACTTATTACCATTTCATTTCCACTGCTCCAAGAAAGATCTGTTGAAATTAGCACTTGTGTTGGGAGCCACAACTCAGTGCTTGCGTGAAGTAGATCTGGTTGTAATAATATTTTTATAGTTAACCGAGCTTTCAAAATAATGTGCTTTAAAATTTTTTATATTATATTTTATGGGCATTTTGTGACTGTTTTAGTACACATCTATACGTGTGAAGTGAGCCTTACTTAGCCATGAGTAAAACTGGCTAGAATATGGGGGTTCCAGACTAGCTTCCAGTTTTGGGCAAGTTACTTTTCTTCCCTTTACCCTATTGTTTCTTGTTTTAAAAAATCAGGTGAGTGCAGGGAATTGTTTGAAACTTGATTTTCTGTGTAGCACAGATAGGAAGGCTGGTGTCCATGACCAGGTCCACTTCCTCCGCCACCTCTGCACCTCCCTCCACCTCTCTCCTTCCTTCTTTCCCTCTCTCTCCCCATTACTCCTCCTCTTCCTCCCCCTTGAGTCCATAGATACTTATTGAGTACCTGTCTAATGCCTAGTACCAGTGTGGTTGCTAAGCGCCAAGAGGAAAGCAAGGCATCCAGAGTGCTGCCATTGGTGAGGCCGTGTTGGACTGTGGAAATGGCGTGTAGGAATGGATGCTAAGAATATGACCCAGGAGGGACAACAGAGTACCCATGGAGGGATAGGGCTCCTTCGAATTGAGCATTAAGTTTGGGGGGGTTCCTTCAGTCGAAAATGTGCTTACTTTGCAGGCCTGAGGACCTGGGTTCAAGCCCCAGAATGCACTTTAGGAAACTAAAAGGTACTGGGGAGGTAGAGACCAGAAGATCCCTGGAGCTCACTGGCTGGCCAGTCTAGCCTGCTTGGAGAGCTTCAGGCCAGTGAGAAACCCTGTCTCAAAGAGCAAGGTGGACAGCTTTTGAGGACCATCACCGAAGACCATCCTTTGGTCCCCACATATATGAATGAACACTCATCCATCTGCATGTGCACACATACCCAAAAATAAATAAATACATGTCAACCACTTTTGAGTTATAATTCGCATGCCATAAAGTGCACAGATTTTCCATTCCATCAGTGGGTGAATTTTTGCAACTGTGCCCACAGATGTAGTCTACCCCTCTCAGTAGAGAGAGCCCCACATGCCTTTTCCTCCAGCTCCTCTCCCCAACTAATCTAATTACCATAGATTGGTGATTGTTTCTTATACTAGACTTCCATATAAATGGAATCATTGAATATGAAGTCCTTTGTGTCTGGCTTCCCTCATTCAACCTAATTTCTATGATACTCTCAATATGACATTTAATAATAATAATAATTAGCAATTTTGGAGTTGCCAGGCAGTGTTTTAAGTGTTTTATTTATAATGACTCATTCAATCTTCACAGCAGCCAGTGAGTGGGGACTGCAGTTATCCTGGATTTACTGATAAGGAGAAAGGAAGGCAGAGGCCGATAGCCAGGCAGAGTCACCCCTCCATGCCATGCTGGCCTCTCAGGGTGATGTCTGCAGCTGAGGAGCACCGGCCATGCTCAGACCCTGAGGATATATGTTCTAGGCAGAGGCCAGAAGCAGGGAGTAGTTTGATGTGTCTGCTGGAGTGTGTCTGCTAGGCCAGTTGTAAGAAAGGAACAAGCAAAGGCAGAGAGGAGGCCCCCATGGAGACCAGAATCTGGAAATAAGTAATAATTTTATTCTGTATACAGTAGGAAGTCCTTGAAAGTGGAGCCCTCCTGTTTTAGGGGGAAAATCCTTATAATATAAAATTTAATATTTTAACCATTTATTTATTCATAACCATTATACCCTGTATATGGTATGTCTGTGTTTGATGTATGTGCATATGTGTGAGGCTACACGGACAGCAGCCAGATGAGGATGCCATGTGTCCTGCTCTCTCGGTTTTCACCTTTTTCCCTGAGCCAGGATCTCCCTCTGAACATGGAGCTAGGTTGACGACTAGCAAGGCCTCAGGAATCCTCCTGTCTCTACATCACCAGCACTGGGGTTACAGTTCCTATGGCCTTGCCCAGATTTTTTACATAGGTGCTAAGAAGCTGAACCCAGACCCTCATTCATATACAGAAAGTGCTTTAAAGCACTGAGTCATCTCCCCAACTTGTTATAGCCATTTTCACTGCTGCTCAGTGGCATCAAGCATGTTCACTTGTTGGCCAGCCATCACCCGCATCCACCTCCAGACTCTTCGCTCCGTAAACACTAGTGTCTTGTATTTGTTACACATCAGCGCCCTCTCCCCGACACTGCCACCCTACCCCTCATCTCTATAAACATAGAGGACTTTGTGAGGACTTCAGATCATAAGCAGTTATAAGAAGTAATGTAGAGGGATCCATGTTACTCTTCAGCCAGTTTCCACAAATGCTAATCTCTTACCAAACAAGTAGGCCATCACAGCCAGAATACTGGCACAGGTCCAGTACACCCTCCAGGTATGTGGTAGGTGAATGGAATCCCATTCACATAGTCATTTTGTCGTTCAGCAGATTCTCGGCTTCATCAGGGTTGTTGCCATATGAATGATTGGTTTGCTATTGTTGTGTATGAGTGCTGTGTGGAGGCACCAACATTTGTATGATCGTTGCTCTGTTGAAAGATATTTGGGTTGTATCCAGATTGGGGCCACTATGAGTGCAGCTCAAGTGAACACTCTTGCGTGAGTTTTTCTGTGACGTGGGACTTTTTCTGGGACAGACACCCAGGTGCTAGTTGCATGTTCCATTTTTTTGTTTTTAAGGTGATATCAGTCACTTTTGCAGAGTGGCTGTTCCATTTCATATTGACCCTAGCAATAAGTGCATAGTTTCTCTGCTTCCTTTCTGGCATGGAGTGTTGTCCCTATCTTATTTTTTACTTTGTCCACCCTGATAGATGTCTAATGATATCTTATTGGTGTTTTTTCTCCCCTCATTGAGTTTTTAATTTTCATCTCCCTCAGTGGTGAATGATGTTGAACATCCCTTCATGTTGCTAATTAAAAACAAAAAAAGATCCAAACTCCTTGCAGCACAAAATGTTTTCATTTGTTTTAAAAGTCAACTGAAGGAGTGGGAAAATAAGTCTATGCAGCTAAACTGAGAGAGATTGTTCTGGTAGATCTGAGGCAAACACTCAGATTAACCACAGAGATACGACTATAGATACTGTGTAAGGGAGATTATATAAGATACAGAGGGTGGAGTACTCAATTGACACCTAGGAAATTCCAGAAGGAACAGGGAGAGTGGGGGTGGGAGGGTGATGTTGGGAGAGATTACTACTGTAATAGTTCCCAAAATGAATACTCTCCAGAGACAAGAAGTCAAATAAACTTCAAGAGGGACAGATAAAAGTTCAAGCCTGGGCACACTGTAGTTTAGCTGCAGAACTTCAAGACAAAGGTCTTAAAAGCAGCCATATTTTGAATCGAGCTATTATTAGAGGCAAACTGACGGTAGTAATGGAGGAGACAATGTCTAATGCCTCCAGGGGTCCAAGTGACTCTAGGATGCAATAGCATCATACATAGCTGCTCCAGCCAGACAAACCAGCCTTCAAAGGTAAAGGGGGATGGAAGGCCAAATATTAGCCTCTGCATCATAGAGTGCCACCGTAGCCAAGCAGCCTTCAGAGGTGAGGGGGGAAATAGGGAGGTCTTTAAGACATGACCTTGCCCAAAGACTTAAGGCTGAGTTTGAGGGTGGGTACCAAATCTTGAAGCAAATACACCATCAGACATGTCGGTCTTCACTTTAATATTTTCTCTAAGTTAGAAAATGGTTATTAATTTTAAAATATTTATGTAAAAACTACAGTGAGGATAGATAGCAAGTTGAGATAGCTTTGGGGTCCCTTTACTGTTGTTGTCTCAGAGAGCAACAGTGGGTACAAGGCAAGGGACGTGGTTATTCTGTTTTGATGTAGTGTGATATATGTGTGTTATCATGTATGTGGCAGCATGCATACATGTGTGCTCATAAGGCCAAAGCAGGATGCGGGTGTCCTGCTCTGTTACCTCTGCTTTATCCTCTTGAGACAAGATCTCACTGGATTTTTTTTTTTTTTCTTTTTTCTAGGCTGGTGATCCTCCTGTCTCTAACCTCTATGGTATTGGGTTTCTGTTTAGTCACACCTGGGTTCTTGCATAGTTGCTGGAAATTAGAACTCAGGGCCTAATACATGTGCTATCATCCACTTAGTCACTTCCCCAGACCAGGCCTTTTTCTTTAAGGTAGGGAATCCCAGAGGCCCTCTGCATACCAGTAAAAATCTTCAACAGGCAAGGGATGATATGAACAGTATTTATTACTGGAGAGCAAAACCCTCATGAAGATGTGGGCTGCATTATTCTAACCCAGCCTGCCTCCTGAGGTCTGTCCTTTAGAATCCTGCTGTGTGATGAGAGGTGGCTGAGATGCCCCCCACCCCCTGGGGATTCCTATTCTCTTACAGACTGCCAGGCATTGTGACAGAGGGTTACCTTGTAGGGCTCTACCTAGAAGTGGACACATTCTCACACGTGAAGTCCATCTCATCCCAAGATGCATAGGGAATAGTGGAGGGTGCTGGTGTCTCCTTGTGCTGAGGCCCCTGAGCTGCTGCTATGGCAGGTCACATTCAGGGAGCCATCCCTGTGCAAACCAATCAGCGTGGGGAAGGGTGCTCTTCAGTGACTTGGTTCCATTTGAGTTAGCAATGTAGTGTTTAACTTTAATGACAAGAGTTTAATATTCTATGTAGTGATTTTTCATTTGAAATAAAATGCCACTTTATTTTACGGGAGCAGATCTAGTGACAATAATGCATTTCTTTACAAATATTAGCCTATTATACATCTTAAGTCAGTTGCACATAATTGCATTTCACCAACTCCACATAATACTTTAATTAAAACTAGGATAATTAAAATACAGTTTTAATGAGCAATAAATTCTACAGTTGCCAAGCCTGGAATGTATTAGTTGAATCACACCTTTCTTTCTTTGAGCTCTTAAATTTGTGTCTGCATTATGTTTTGACATGCCGACAATCATAAGCAAGAGGCCTTTTTAAATGCCTATAATTGTATGTCCTAGGAAATAATGCTTCTTTATGGCTGTCTTATCTTGTGTATACTCCTTACATATCATCAGTTATTTATGCTAACTCTAATCCCTTGAGGCAAGGAAAAGGTTCCCTTTGTCTTTGAAGACTCAACAACTTAGCACAGTTATTGGTCATACTAAGCAGTGAACATTTGTTTCATGAAAAGTACCTTTTGAGTGAGTGAATAGTAGCAGGCGGCTCATTCTAAGGAGATGGACTGTGTGGTGCCGAGTGTTCACTGTCAACCTGACAGAATCTAGAATCTCCTTAGAGATGGGCCTCTGGGCAAGCCTGTGGGGGATTATCTTACTCTATTAATTGATATGGGGAGAAATACCTAATTATGGGAGAAACGGTTCCTCAGGTAGGGCATCCTGGCCTGTGTAGAGTGGGGGAAGTGAGCTGAGCATGCATTTGTCTCTCTCTGCTTCTTGACTGTGAATGTGATGTGACTAGTCCCCCAACTCTTGCCACTGTGGCTTCTACACCATGGTGGACTGTAACCTGAACAGTAAGCCAAAACAAAACCTCTCTCCCTTAGGCTCTTGTTGGGACATTTTTCACAGCAAGAAGTAAAGAAAGGAAGGCAGACTGGGACACAGAGCACTCGGGTTTTAGTCTCAGCCCTGACCCTTACTGGCTGTGTGGCACTGGGCACATCAATGAACTCTTCTCAATAAAGATAATAGTATTTCTTAAACAGAGATGGTCATGTTGCTTTGCCAACCTCTTAGGATCTGGGCTAAGAAAATGGTGGGGAATATAATGGAAGGTGTGCAATCCCAGTCTCGCCTGCAAAGTGAACATGATGTAGTAGTGATGTTATTGCAATGCTTACCTCCGGTAATTAATTACATAATGTGTCTTAGTAGTTATTCTACTAAGTTATTCTGTGAAGAGACACTGTGACCAAGGCAACTTTTACAAAAGAAAGCTTTTAATTGGGGGATTGCTTACCACTTTAGATGGTGAGTCCACGATTATCATGGCAGGAAGCAGACAGGCATGGTGCTGTAGCAGTAGCTCAGAGCTTTACATCCTAATCCACAGGCAGCAGGCACAGAGAGAAAGTGGGCCTCGCATGTGCTTTTCAAAACCTCAAAGCCCACCCAGTGACACACCTCCAAAGAGGCCACACCTACTCCAGCAAGGCCACACCTCCTAATCCTTTCTAAACAGTTCCACTAACTGAGGACCAAACATTCAAACATAAAAACCTATGTGGGGGTGGGGGGCATTCTCTCCAAACCACCACACATATATTCACATTAGCATCCAATCAGCTTCTCACCATCTCATTTGGAAACTTTTGTTTTAAACCCTAGGTTTGTAGCACCTTGTAATGCAGACTATAGAGAGCTCTGTCCTTTCCCTTACCCTTCCCTTCTATCCTAGATGCAATGTCCTTGGGAAGTGTAATCCAGTCTTAATATGGCCAGGTAATTAGGGAGGCATGGTGATTGTGGGGTTCATGGGCACTTTATTCTGCACATGATTTTAATCTGCATCCCGTTTGGAATATCAGTACCATCTTACCTGCCCCTGGCTCTTCATTTCTTCCTTTGCTCATTTACAAAATATCTAATCATGCTTATATCATCAGTGGAAAGTTAACCCTTGAAGTGCCAAGTTGCCCAAGTGGTACATGTGCTTCAACCCTGGCTCAGGGGAAATAGCTAGAGGAAGCAGTTGGGAAGGATTTGTAATCCTGTCTCAGCTGAACCCAGAGCAAAGTTGGCCCTTCACCACCGCTTGTAGATATAGTTGCTGTGCGTATCCAAGAGAGCCAAGTCCGAGACTTGGTCTGTACTTAAGGTTTGAGGACGCTTTGCCAGTCTGTTCTCATCTGGTTTTAGCCCAGGGTCTTTGGAAAGAAATTTTAGGTACCCACACTGAGTTCTTCCAGCTGTGCTCAGAGCTCAAGAGAAACCATAAGATGTGTCTCCCATACCAGTGTATTGGTCCCTTCTGGGTTCAGGCTTCCTTGGATGGCAGAGAAAAAGGCAGTAAGGCATGTGAAAGGGGCACACCTGTGTTAGCTGGAAGAGCTGCTCCTGTTGGCATCCTGTGTATAGGATGGGGGCCCACTGGGAAGAGTCCTTAGAGATGAGGTGCATCACTGTCTGGAAGGGGAGGGGAAGGAGGTTGTATGGGGAGCAGGAAAGAGGTGGCAGTACCCTAGATTAGAGCGAGAAAGACAAGCATAAGAACCAGCTATCCTGCCTGCTTACTTCCTGAGTGCTCTGAGGACTGTGTTCCATACATGGAATGAGGTCCCTCCAGTCTAGTGAAAGCCTGCCATGAACACAGTTGGCCATCTGTTGGCCCGGGGCTACTAAGAGGGGTGGAGAGAACTGGCTAACCTCAGGAGGATGAGCGCCCCGGAATCGAGCTGAGTTATATGCAGCCCATGCAAATAATGAGGAGACATAGACATTCTTATCTTCCTGCAGGGCTGCTCTCAATCTTCCTGGCAGGCTAGTAAAGAAAGCAGACCCAGGCTTATCACACCAATTTTGTGGATGACAGCATGTGGGAGCGAGGAGCTAAGTGATTTAAAGTCAAATAATACGTGAATGAAAGCACTGAGGATGGACCTCAGCCTGTGAGTGACACTTCTCTGATCATTTTTTTGTGACTGCTCCTGACAAAATTGATCTCAGCTTGCCCATCAGGGTGGTGAGGTAGCAAAAGAGCCCTGTGCTCATCTCGGCTTTTGGCTTTATGTAGCCAGGTCTCCCTCAAATTCTGAGAGGCACTTGCCAACCTAGTAGGGCTTCGGTTTCCGCGTGTGATAGTCAGATACCATGGCAGATGGAAGGGTCTTTTGTGAATTACAAAGTGTCATATCCACATAATCTCTGATCCTTTTGTCCTGAGGGCTCATTCTTTGCTCTAGTCAGAGCTGACCAAAGCCTAGTTAGATGTAATTGCTGAGGTATCTGCTTCCAAGTGGCAATCCTTGATGTCAAGGTCATCGTTCCATGGGCCAGCTCAGTAGTAAGTTCTGTGCACGGAAAGATCAAGAGAAAGACTCTGGTGTCTCTAAGGTGTTCTCTCAATAGTTGATGCAGCAACTTCTCTCCTTGATGTGGGAGAACATAACGAAGTTCAAGATTTCTGTCCAAAGGCCCTGGCTAAGACCAGACATCCCCCTATGATGTGTGGATGCCATCCCATTGCAACTCAGCTCATGCAATCTTTAGTTGTTTTGTTTGTTTCCTTTGAGTTTGTATATGTGTGCACACCTGTATACACTTGTCACCGTGAGCATATAGGGGTCAAAGGACAATGTCAGGTGTCAGTTCTCACCTTGTTTGAGGCAAGGTCTCTCTTATTCACTAGTTTGTAGACCAGGCTGACTGGCCCTTGAACTTGGGAATCCTGTGCCTCTACCTCCCATCTTGCCAAAAGAGCTCTGGAATCACAGGCACGCATCTGGTTTTTACATGCGTTCCAGAATTCCAAACCCAGGCCCTCACTCTTGCATAGCAGGTACTTTACCCACTGAGCCATCTCCTCAGCCCTGTATTTTTTTAAATAACAGTTTTATTAAGGTAAAGCTCTCCTAGCCCAGCAATCCAAGCCAATGGCTCTAGTGTGTCTACAGGTCTGGGCAACTCTCAGCACCATCAGAACATTCTCTCATGCCAAGGAAAGGCCAGGCCCATTTGTAGTCATCCCCATTCTTCTCTCTTCCTGGGTCTGGCCACCACTTATCTTCTCTCTGTCTCTGAGGATTTGTCTCTTCTAGACGTCTACTACAAAAGGAAGCATGCCCTCTGCAGCCTTTGACACCACGTGTGGCCTTTTGCGGTGGTTACTCCTCTCCTCGTGCCCTTTCCTGATCATCGCCACATATTTCACACGGTGGTTTTGTTTTTTAAAATGTGCTTTCCCCTCGTCTCTAAGTTCTTCAAGGGAACAGGAAAGTATTCTTTCTTCAGCAAATGTGTGCCAGATGCCTCTGTTATATCAGGCACTCTGGTTAGTTCTGGTGTGATGTCAAGCAGGTTTCTGTGCTGAGTTCCCCCCAGGCTGATGAGGGTAAACTGACAAAATGGCCATCATGGGAAGACAAAACATCCATCCCAAAGTGGGGAGGAGAGGCAGCCGGCAACATGAAAAGATGGGCTGGGCAGCAAGGGTGATAGGTCTGACTGGAAAACACTTACCTTGTGAGCATAAGGACTGGAGTTGGATCCCAAGTGGAGAAAGCAAGGCATGGTGGCTAGGCAGGTAGGAAGAGCCTTCAGGGAACTGGGGTGACTCCCATACTCTGAGGCAGATGGCCCAAAGGGAGGTCAGTGGGTCACAAGTTGATGGGCAACAGGTTTGGATTGACTCCAAGTACTGTGGTGGGTTTTGAACCACATTTATGCAAACCTGGCTGACATGTGATGAATAGACAGAAAAGGGAAAGAAACTAAGAAGAAGCTTCTTAGCATGTCCTGTCGAGGGCAGCCACAGCTAGCTAAGGCAGAAGAACTGGGTAAGGAAGGACACACTAAACCTGCAGTTCCAGCAGAGCTGTTGCTCTTAAACATGGGCAGGGCGGATGGTGCAGTCAGGATGCTTGGTGTTGGTTTTAGCTCTTGGTGCAGTGTTTACTAAAATGACAGCAGCAGGACTGTTTAGAACATGTTAAGTCTGAAATGCTCCTGAATAGTCTGAGTGGAAAGATCAACCATGAATTCATGTGTACAGAAGCCTGGAACTTAGGCAAGATGGGGGTGGAGATGCGGAACTGGGAACTGGCCATGGGGAGGTGGCATTTAGTTGTTTTGAGTTTTGTCTTTGAGGCTATGTTCAAGACTTCACAGTGTTGCTGAAGATGGCCTTGAACTCCCGATCATCCTGCTTCCAACTCCAGAGTGCCGGCATTATAGGCATGCACCACCATGCTGGGTTTATGGGTGAAACTCAGGGCTTCCTACATGTTAGATGCCTACTCTACCAACTGAGAGACATCCCTGTCTATATCATAGAGTCCTGGAAGTGGTATTTTAAAAATATGTGAGTGGATGAGCTCTTTCCAGGAGACGGAGTCTGGAAAAGAGAAATGAGCGCTGAGAACTACTCCGCCTAGAGGCAGTGGAGGGAATAAATGCCCACCCAAGTCTAGACAGGGACATAGACAGAGGAGAATTACCACTGGACCCTGAGGCCACAGGGGCACTAAGAGCACTCCCCACTCAATTCCAACCCACAAGTCATCGGTTCAGCAAGAGGCACATTCCTGCACAGAATAAGTCAGGATGAGACTGAGGTTAGGTGAAGAAGCATGGGGGAGTGTGAGGAGCAGCAGGGAGGGAGGAAGTGGTAGGGTGGAGTCCGTCTGTACAGCTCCTGCATTCCTTCACTTTAGCCATAAATTAGAAGGCCCTGGGGAAAATGTGCTCTGGACAGATTAGAAAGTTGAACATCAGACAAAGCCCAGCACTGGGAGTTCGCGCATCCCCCGGGATGATTTTTCTTCCTGTTTTAGTGCTTGGTCTTTATCAGAGCTGACGGGCTTGCACTGTTCTTACCTTGGGAAGTTATAAATGAGGAGCCATCCCCAGAACTTATTTATCTTTGAGAGCATGAATCTTTCCTTCTTCAGTCTCGACTTGCCCATTCATTATTACGCAAGGTAAATTATTACATCTGAGAGATGAATCATGCCCGTTGGTGATGTGCACAGTTTATTTTATTTTTTTACAGGTAGGGGCTATATTTTAATGTGTGAAGCAATTTTGAGAATTACCTATGCTGAGTAGTTTAGAGTACTTAGAAGTCACCTGTACAGATGCCCTTTGTGTTCATGGTCATTCTAATTTCTATTTTCATTCTAGAACATTGATAGGAAACCATTATTGCTTCGTACACTGGTTTACGTTACCATCCAGATTTGCTTGCAGAGTTCAGTATTATATCTGAAAACTCACATCATTGCAAGTACTTTGAAACGCTAATTCACTGTAAATAATTTAATTTGCTTTTTTTTAACTTTTAAAATAGATATCTGCAAAGAAATTGTGGCTGGATGTGGATGTATGCAAAGTTAAATTGGAGCGCAGTTTTATCAGAGGAAAGGAATTTGGGATAGGACTTGTGTTAATTAAAGTGAGGGGGAAGGAGGCCCTGGCAACCTGCCGTTGGCTCGTCTCTGATCCTTGGCTGTGAGGAAGGTCTAGTTACTTAGTGCCTGGTCTTCATCTCACACCCTGGGTGAATTTTAATAAACGGCACACGCCCTGGGTATGGCTTAGTCATGTCTTTGATCTAATAATGAAGTAATGAATGATGGCAAGCGTAGAAATGTTTGAAAACATCTGCTAACGGAAACCAAGGCATTCTAAATTCTTGATGGGAAATTCCCCTTGGTTTAGTGGTGTCTCCTGCTTTACTTTTCTTACCATCTCTAGGAATAGACAACGGGTTGTCTTGGCTTCCCTCCTGCTGCTGTGATAGAACACCGTCTTATGATCAACTCAAGGGGAAAGGAGTTTATTTCAGCTTACTTCCAAGGTTACAGTCTGTCACTGCAGAAAGTCACAAGCAGGAGCCTGAGACATTGCATCTGCAGTGAAGAAGCCCAGGGCAATGACTGAATGAGCTTGTGCTCAGCTCACTTTCGCCATCTTTACAGTCCAGGGAATGGTCCCACCAACAGTGGGCAGGTCTTCCTACCTCAAACTGAGATAGAATTCTCCAGAGACACACCCAGGCGACCATCTCCCAGGTGATTCTAGAGTCTGTCAAGGTGAAAACCGATGGCCATTCTTGATTGTTAACTTGACCACATTTGGAATTAACTAAAACCCAAGCAGCTGGATATACCTTCTTCGAGGGATTTTTTTTTCAATTAATTCCAGATCTTTTGAGGTGGGAAGATCTACCTTTAATCTGTACCTCACCTTTTGCTGGCAGTCTATATAAAGGACATGGAAGAAGGAAGCTTGCTCTCTCTTTGCCTGTTTACTCTCCCTCCTGCTAGAAAGACCATTCCTTCACTGGCATTAGAACCTCCTTCTTTGGGATTCTGGTGTATGCTGAAGACCAGCTGAGACATCCAGCCTTGTGGACTGAATAACTACTGAATTCTGGGATCTTCCTTTAATAGGCAGCCATTGTTGGACTAGCTGGACCACAGCTTATAAGTAATTCTAATAAATCTCCTTTATATGTATGTATATAATATATGTATTATGTCTACACATGTATATGTTCAGTCTATAAGTTCTGTTCCTCTAGAGAACCCTGACTAATACAAACACTAAAAGTTGTACAGGTAAAATTTGAAAGTAAGTGCATAATAGAAGCTATGAACGTGAGTTGGAGGTCAGGGCCTCTGGTAATATGTATATGTTTATTTTTATAGTCAACGTCTACTATTTAATGCAGAATCTCATATCTCAGATCTGATGTACCACAGTCTTGAGGTTTGGGTAAGCCACTGGTGTTTCCACGTTGTTCTTTCCTCCCCTGTAAAGCTGTTAGAACAGCCTGCCTGGGGGTTGGAGGATTCCTGTGAAGCACATGTACATCTATAGAGCACAGACTAGTGCCCAGTCATAGACAACATAGAACCTCACTGCTTCTCTCTTTATTTCAGAAGTCCTCCTGACCATCCAGTCACTTTCCACAATTTCAGTTATGCACAAAAAACTATGGTCCAAAAATGTTAACTGGGAGAGTCTAGAAATAAGCAATCCCAAGTTTCAAATAATATGCCATTCTGAGTAGTGTGGTGAAATCTTATTCATCCCACCAAGGACACAGATTCTTCTTTGTCTGATACCTCTGTGCTGTTCAGTACTTGCTCCTGAGTCACTCCATAGCTATCCTGGTTACCACTTTGACTGATGCAGTGCCACAGGCTTGAGCTGAAGTTATCCTTGTTTTATGTGGTAATAGCCCCAAGCTGAGAAAAGTGATACAGAGGGGGCATGAGGACATAAAGCCTGCAACCCAGCTGATTAACACAGCACTGAGTGACAGTGGGGGGAACCATGGCTTACACAGGGCTTGGGACCATCTGGGCTGTCAGACATTCACTGCAGATCTTAAGGTGTATTTCCCGTCATAAGTGAGGACTGCTGTATTACTGCTCCCTTTCGTGTTTCAAGCATGGGAATACACAATGGTTGCTTTATTCTCTTGGTGTTAGTCCAAAGATAAAAGGCAAACTTGCAATCTTTGTATATTGGATTACTTGCATACCATCTGGAGGTGTGGAAATTATATCCTTAATCCTTTCTGTGAATACAAGTCCAAATCTTTAATGGCAATAGGTAGGATGGGATTGAGAGGCAGTGGGTGAGATCAGTGCTATGGCTTCGGAGCTATGCAGGCTTCAAACATGCCATATACACACATGGTGTACATGCCATCACCCAGGACCTCATCTCTAACTACAGAAAATTTGTAGCAGCAGTGTAGAATTTGGAGAGAGGGGATGTCTTCAGCTCCCTTCGTTAACTTATATGCTAGCCCCCAAAGTAACAAACCTAGTCCAATGGCCATCTTTCCTAGGTTCCATTTGTGTATTTCCAGCCCTATTTAGTTAGTTAGTTAGTTGGTAGTGCATGTATTCATATGTCTACATGTAAGTATGAAGACCAGAGGCATTTTCCACCTTCCCTTTTGAGTCAAGTTATTTTCATTGGCCTATAGATTACTGATCCAGCCAGGCTGGCTGACCAACAAGCCCTGTCTCTACTTCTCCATTGCTGGGATCTAAGTATACATTACCACACCCAGGTTTTTGTCTGGTTTCTGAGGGCTCAAACTCAGGTCTTCATGCTTGCATGGTAAACATTCTATTGACTAAATTGTCTCCCCAGCCTCAGTGCTTTAGAAGACAGAGAATGTACTTGGGCATCAGATGGTCTTTGGTCTTTCTTGTAATCCCATGAAAAGAATTCCAACAAGGGCTATAGTAGAGAGGGCACCTTGTTCCCTGGCTATAAGAAAAGAGGGCAACTTGTTCCCGGGCTATAGTAGAGAGGGCACCTTGTTCCCAGGCTCCAGGGCAGGAGAAGGGCAAGGACAGGCTCAACAGCAAGGACAGATGTCAGCCTTTTCCCCTCCAAATGTCCCTTGGGTGTGGATTTATAACTGTAAGATGAGGTAATGGAACGTCTGTGTGGACGGATGTGTGTCAGCCAGCCATTGTACATATTTCACTTTGGCTTTGACAAATACCTTATTGGTACTTTGATTTTGTTTCTACATCCTAAGACCTGCTGTTGTGGTAAAAGTCTGTGGTCCTTGCTTACATATCAAGTGAGTGAAATTGTGACTCTGATTTTCGGAGTGAGATCTATAAAGATATGAAAATACCCTGTTCAGAGGGTGTACCTGCCCTCTGTCTTCTTGTTGGGGTGGTGGTGAGGAGCTGACGTTTATTCATAGCCCACCCCAGTGCCCATTTAGAGCATTAAGCTAAACAAAAGCAGGGATCCTGCTTGTGACTTACCTTCTCCGTATGGGGCTTGTTGTTCACTCTCTGTACAGCCGCCCTGTAGGAGGCACATGCTGAACTTGAGGACGTGTGCCCTATCACACTGCAAATAGTAAGAGATTGTTTGGGGCCCTGCAATTAGGAGAGCGTGTGTGACATGTCATCAGCTCATTGCGGTTTGTCTGGGACTCTTCTTCTTTGGCTCTGAAAGTCCTCTCAACCTCTGGGGAAACCAAGAAAGTTATCCACCTTGCATTTTCATAACTCCTATGAGCATAAAAGCCGCCCTATTCGATTTCTACTGTTTTCTTACTAGTGTCGAAAGTATGGAAAACAGACAAATAAATCCGAGGTTGGCTAACTCCCCATAATGCTGAGCAAAGCAGAAATGCCCCATGAGCAGAATGGAGTTTGTTTCTACTTTTCCTAGCTGTGTTTCACTGTTGCTGCCCCCAGAACTTGACTGGTTTCCAGGGTGCACTTGACTTGTAAATAAGTAACAGTGGCCTTCAGCTCTTCCCTGACCCTGGCATCTCAGGGCAGCCTCTCTCGCCCCTTTTCACACGTTTCTCACTTACACCTGCTTTGTCCTCTGAGTGCGGTTCAATGCTTGCTGAAACATGCCCAGTACCTGTTGCAACTGGCTGGGGAGTGTTTCCCCGCTTACCACAGGGACACATTTTTCTTTCTTCTGAGTGGAATGGTTGGCAAAGCCACAGCACATTCCTCTTGGAGGGTATAAAATTGAGGGAGGTGGGAGGGGTGCCAGGGAGCAGCATTCTGGGGGAGCAGCCTCTCATCACAGCAGTCACACAGCTGTCACTCCAGCAGGAAGCACCAGCCTATGACTCCCTAGGCTCAGGGCAGCTCCAGCTCCAGCAAGCTTGGTCCTGAATAGCAGTAGTATGGTGGAACTTATGGCTTCTGTCCCCTGGGGTGTTGCATGCAGCTCCTGGATGGAGGAACGTCACCTCCGAGAAACATAAAGCCTTGCTTCCATGTCTCCCTATTTTGGGAGATGTTGCTGAGTTTAAGAGAAAACTCATCATTCTCAAAGAGTATAGCTGAGATAGCCCATCTTTCTCAGAGAGCATAGCTGAGATAGTTCATTGTTCTTAGAGAATATAGCTGAGATAGTTCATTGTTCTTAGAGAGAGCTGTTGACCCCATAAACAGCAGAGTGGGAACATTTTCATGACTTTGATTGGATTCTGTTGAACTAACTCAGGTATCCTTGATTCTATGTGAAAGTAGAAAAACAAATGCTGTTGGTCCCTAAACTGTCTGTTCACACACACACCCATGACCCTCACCTATCAGCCTGACCTATCTGGACACTCAGGCAGATCCTGTATGTGTTCTTTATCATAGGGAAGAACTCGTATGAAAGTGCTCATCCCAGGGCTGGGGAGCTGTCTGGGGGTCAGGTGCTGGCTGAGCAAGTATGGGGACATGAGATCAGACCCCCCCCCACAACACCCATGTCAAATCTAGGCATGATGGCACATGTTTGTAACCCCAACAGTTGTGGGGGTACAGCAATAAAATGACCCCAGAGCTTGCTGATCCACTGGTATAGCCAAAATTGTAAATTCAGATTCACTGAGAAATCCTGGCTCAAAAAATATGATGGAGAACAATAGAGGAAAGCATTTGACGTCTACCTCTAACCTCCACATGTGCACACACAAGCAAGCACATGGCATCCCCACATGTGCATATAATATATACACAATAACATGCACACATACACACACCACAAACAAGAGAAACTACACATCAATTAAAATGCACCATGCTGCCCTTCTTTCTGCCCTAGACCCCTAGTTCCTCCGGTGCCTCAGGATGAACTTGTGATGTTTATTTGATTGTACCTCTGCATCTCCCATCTATGACATGAAACACTGCATGTGTTGGTACTTAAGAATATCTGTTGGTTTGATGAATGGAGCTTTGTGTCCTGCCTGCTAAGTTAATGTTTTGTTTTTCTCTTGGTTTCTTTCTCTTTTTTATTATGAGGAGGAAGGAAAAGACTTTGGCACAGCACAGCTAGCAGTTGAATTCTGTGACTATTGTGGGACACAGAGGTCACTAGCTAAGGGATGGCTCTGTCCCCAGTGCTGGCACTATGGCACTGTGCAGTTTGCCCCACCTCCCACTCTCCTCACCCCCAGAGTTGGGAGACAAATAGTGGATTCATGTTTGAAATGTTCTTTTCATATTAATCTGTCCATTAAAGCACATTTGTGAGAATAAAAAGAAATCAATGAAAAAGCGCACACTTCAGCACTGGCAGCGGGCAGGCAGCTGGTTTATTCCCTGCCTACTCAGGTCTTGCAAGATGGAATGATGGGAAGCCACCTCACATTCCCTCCTGTGTGTTTCCAACTCAAGCCTCAAGCTGTTTTGCAGTCACATGGCACTGTGTTGAACCTGGAATTGCAGTGGGTTTTTAATTTAGTTTTTCTTGCAAGGACTTGTGTATTGTTTGTTTGTATGCTTTTATAGTTTGGTAAATTTTACGATACAGCTTTGTTTTCTGTTTTCTTTTTCCATTAAGTGTTCCTAGAAGAAAAATAGATGATAAAAGAAATAAAAATCCCTATGAATTATGACATACGCAGTTTCTTCTACATAACTCTGTACCTTGCAGGATTGTTCTGACCTAACTGCAGGTAATTCTCTTTTGAGAAATATACACCCATGAAGTCTTTTTTATAACTATATTATTATCAAAAGCACATCTTTGTGTAGAGAAGAGTGTAGTCTCCTACTTATTCCATTATCACAACATCATTTATTTCATTTTTATATGAGTAGTTTGTGGAGGGACATTTAGGCCTATAATGACTTTTTAAATCTAGTTTTTTGAAAAATTGGAGCTAAATGAAAAACTATAAATAAGTAGCTGACTCATGGGGAAGGGCAAAAAACAGGTACCACTGAGAGTGTGAAAATAACAGAGAGTATTCCCTGCTTCCACTTGGGGGTTTCACATAAATTAAAGACCTTGAAGGTTTAATTTTTCCAGCAGCCTCTCATCTATTTCTCTGAGCATGGCTTTGTTCAGCTAAGTCAGAAAGGTGTGCTGCATCGAGCCTCTAACAACCAACATATATAAAGGTGAATTGTCACTTGTGTGTCTGACTCTTAGAAGCCAATTTGCTTTAGCAAAATGTCTCTGTGGAATTAGGATAATATAATGCATGCTATAAAGCATGTCACTTTCCACCCCAGCTCTCATCGCTGAACTTTTGTTTCTCCTTCAACGTCTCTAAACATGGGTACCAAGTAAAGCACTGTCTTAGCCTGTTTGCTAAGTGGCAGCAGCAGCTTACCCCATCCTAGGGAACTGATGGACAGTAGCCTTTACTACGGTCCATACCTCACCCCAGGGAAATTATGATAAACAGTAGCCTTGCCTATGGGTCCATATCCCATCCTAGAGCAATGATAAGCAGTAGCCTTGCCTATGGTCTGTACCTCATCCAGGAAGGTTATAAACAATAGAAGAACGTGTCCTTGCCAGTATTCTATAAGCTCAGAAATCTATAATGGCCTCTTGTTAGGTCAGGGCACAGCAGAAGGGCAAGGTGCCATACATGAAGCAGGGAGAGAGCCATTAGGCCAAACTGTCTGTTCATCAGGAGCCGCTCTCTTCATAATGACATCACTCTGGCCACTGGAGCAGAGCCCTCGGGACCTCCTCTCCTTCTGGAAGCCTCACCTCTTAACACTGTTGCAGGGCAGGTCCATAGTCTAGCATGCTCTTTGGAGGGACGCTGAGACTTCTAGTATTCGAGTGCCCTTTGAACCGACGTCAGTGTAATCAAATGACTTCTCCAGCCCAGCTACTGTTCATGGCCCTGTTTCAACTAATGTCACCAATGCTTTCCCAGTCACGAGATTTTTCAAATTGGTTCTCTCTTCTTCAGTTTCAACATTAACCATCAATCCTATATCATCTCCTTCCGGCCAGAGACACAGTGCCTTACTTATGAAGTGTCCGTAAGGGCATGGAATGTACTGACTAAGAAAGCATTATGAGGCAGTCTGTACAACCACCTCCCACCTACCCCTGTGCATCCCTCCCCGATCCATTCCTATCAGGAGGATCCCACCTTCCTGTGCTACTGTCTTCAATGTTTTGATACTCGCCTCTTTTGTTTCCTCCTTTTATTACAAAGACAAAACGGAATGTACCCTTCTAAGTCTCCTTTTAAGTAATGTTCATCGCATGGGTTTATATCAAGGGGTGGGGCACATGCTCCAACACACATGTGGACACCAGAAGACAACACGCAGGAGTCGGTTCTCTGCTACCACCCTGTGGATCCTAGGGATTGAACTCAGGTCATTAGGCTTGGCAGCAAGCACCTTATACCCTCTGAGCTGTGTTGCTGGCCCCATGTTTTGTTTCACAGTTCATATGCAGCTTTTGAGGTTCAACCGCATTGTTTTCTTTTTTATTTGTTTATTTTTGTTTTGTTTGTCTCAGCATCAGTTACTTTTCTCACTTCTGTGACTAGATACCCACAAAAAGCAACTTAAGGACAGAAGGGTTTATTTTGGTCACAGTGTGAGAGGCTATGATCCACCACTGCAGGGCAGGCATGGCAGCAGAGGTATGGGGCCACTGGTCACATTTTGCTTGCTGTCCTGAAGTTGGTGGTGGTGGTGGGGTGTGGGGTGTGGGGTGATGACAACAGGCTGTAAAGCCTCTAGGAAACCCTCTATCACCCCACTTCCTCCAGCAAGGCTCCATCATCTTAAAGTTCCACAGACTTCCTGACATCACCGCCCACTGGGACACAAGTGTTCAAACACAGGAGCGCACAGGGAAATTTCACATTTATAACCGAACAGCCACTGTATTTTGTTGGTATTTGTTGCCGTTTGCATTTTTGTTGTGTGGATATGGATATGCCACAGAGCTTCTGTTCTGTGGCTGATGAACTGTAATCTGGTTGGCAGCCTTGGCGTTAATGAGCAGCCTCACTGTGAATATCTGCATATACCTTCCTGATTCATGGTGTCATTGGGTTGTCCTGTGTGTCTGCTTTCAACTGAGCTAGATAGTCAGAGAGACTCAGCCATTCTACATCCCTACACTATCACGGGACCCATACTTCAACTCTGTGGAACCTTGGTATTGCCTGTTTAACTTTTTTTTTTTTTTCAAATGATCTGGTGTAATGACATTTCACTGTGTTCCTTTTTGTTTTGTTATTTTATTGAGACAGTCTCATGTAGCCCAGGCTGGCCTTGAACTCACTTTGTAGCCAAGGATAACCTTAAACCTCTGATCCTTCTTCTTTTCCCTCACTACCTAGCTGGAATGGTAGGGGTGTACCACAACACTGTGCCTGGTTTTATGCAGGGCTGGGACTAGAACCCAGGACTTCATGGATACTAGGCAAGCCCCCTACCAGCTCTGCCCCAGCTGCTTCACTGTTGTTTTGATTAGCATTTCCCCATACACAGTGGGTCAGCTGGGTTTTGTATGGTTTTGTTTCTATCTGTGACTCAGCTATGGTGTAGCTAGGGCTTGCTTCACCACATCTTTTGCCCATATTCTCTGTTGGGTCATCTATTCTTCCCTTATCGATACCAACTATGAACTCGTAGCTTGTTAATGCTTGTGTTCTTTTTAACCAATCTCTGTGCCTTGTCCTTTCATTTCTCATAAGAACCCCTGAAAACTCTGTCCTGAGCTGTGGTTTCCAAGCAGAGCATGCCTCTTCCCGAGAAAGCTGCTGGTTGTCACAGTGGCTCTTCAACCGGAATCAGCTCTGCACATCCCTCCTGGGGTTGGCGTGTTGGGCTTCTTAGCCTGCATCTGCTCCTGTTTATGATATGGGATAGCGCTTTGCAGGAACCATTGCATTCATATCTCCTTTCTAGGCTGGCCTCTCAGCAGTAGCCGGGTCCCTAGGAAGCCAGGTTGCTTTCACAAGATTAAAAGATCTAGAATATATTCAGAAATATATATATATTATATATAATATATATATATATAATATATATATATAATCATGAAATGAGACCCTTTGCCCACTTCTACATCAATCCACTTGGGTATCTTCTGTACACCCAGTTTAATTTTCTTTTTCTCTCTTGGACTTGGACTTTATCCTTTGAATTCTTCCCCCCGCCCCAACCAAACCATGTCTTGATACTGACACTCCCAACAGACACCTCTCCCTGCATTAGTTACAGCCCATCAGAAAACACTGAGCATAGCTGAGCGAGCCCCCAAAGTGGGCTTCTGAAAGCAGCTGCTTTTCTTTGTCTTTCCCCTTTCCCCATGTATAGGTGTGTGGTATGTGTGCATGTGTATGTTTGCATATGTGGGTGCATGGGTGTGTCGGGGAGGGGTCGCCCAGGTGCTTGTGTGGCATGTGTGTGGAGGCCGGAGGTTGGCATTGCTGTCTTCCTCAGTCCTTCTATATGGTAAATATCGAGGCGGAGTCTCTCCTTTGAACACAGAGTTACTGATTTAGTTCAGCTAGTTAGCCAGCTTGCCACAGAGATGTCCTCCCTGTCTTCTATTTCCTGAGCACTGGAATTACAGGTGGCTGCCATGACTACCCGGCATTTACATAGTTCTAGGGATCAGAATGCTTCCACTCATTTTCTCATGCTCCCTGCTTTTAAAAAAAATCTGTGTGTGTGTGTGTGTGTGTGTGTGTGTGTGTGTGTGTGTGTGTGTACATGAGTGTGGAGGCCTGAGGTCAACCTTGGACATCATTTCTCAGGAACCATTCACTTTGTTTTCTTCTGGAGGCAAGGTATGACTGGTCTGGGGTTTGCCAATTTGGTTTGGTTGACTGACAGGTGAGCCCTAGAGACCCACCTTTCTCTACCTCGCCAGTGCTGGGATTACAAGTGCATACCGCCACACCCAGCTTTTTCCATAGCTTCTGGGACTCAAACTCAGGCTTGGGCAGCAAGTACTTGACTTACTAAGCCCATCTCTCCAGCCTGGCAGCTGCTTTTCTAAATGGCTGTGTACTTCTGATTCTTCTTCCAACCCTATCTCTTAGCCCCCTCTCCACCCACGCACACCTCCCTTCCCTGATCCTGTCTGAGCACTTTACTGGTCCATCTGCCAGTTTTTGTAATGTTGTATTTTAGACCACTCACATTTTTTGGAAGCATACCTTGTGGTTTCTCATTCTTTGTTGGTTGGGTATCTTATCGGTCTGTCTTACTTGTCCTGTCCTTGGCCCGACAGATCTGTAACTTTAAAGACATCCTATCTGGCACCACATTGTGGACCTTCCAGCTTACTCTTCAGTCTCCGGGAACCTTGTCATACTAGTCGTATTTCCAGCTGAAGGGCAAAGCCTGTACGCCACGTTTGAGCCACATCCATCCTTCCTCCAGGAGAGCTCTTGCCTGATTGGAGATGGTGGGAATTCATCCATTAACTGGCAATTGGCTACTCAGAATCTTTATACTGAAAAACGCACATGGTCTGAAGTCACAGAACTGCAGAGAAGACACCAGAAGCCTGTAGTGTCTTATCTGTCCTGCTCCATGTGGACTGTACATGCTAGGTGGTCCAAGACAGTCCCAGAGACTGTCTGTAAGCTCAGTTCACACCTACTAATTAGTTTGAGTATCCCCTTACTGCTGGCTTGTAAAATAACATAACAGAGTTAGCCTTCTATGGGTTCACAAGGGTCTTTTTCCTGAAGGTCACAGTCTGCCCCCTTTTTATGGTTCTTGTGTCAATCCCTGTATTTGCAGAAGTTTTCACAATTATAATTAAAATGGGTCACTGTGTAGCCGATTGCTTGGAGCTTGTTTCTCTTGTTTCTCCTGCTCCTGGCTCTCTGAGGACCAGCACCTGGCTCTGTTTCCTCATCACCGGTCCACACATTGGACTTGTCTGTAGTCAGTGCTCACTGAACGTTGTTAAAGGGAAGAGGAAACATTAAGCAGGAGCCTGGCCCATCCCACTTATGACATTAACTACCAGGTCAGCTCTCAGCTTCTGAGTCCTTATGAAGTATCAGGGTACAATTGGACTTCACATACTCTAAAGTTCCCGTGGAAGCCGTGTTCCCCAAGTGTGAGCGGTGACAGCAAGTTCTTATCTGTTTGCTAAGAAATCATAGTTAGTCCTTACACATTCACTCTAAGAAAGGCCTGGAACTAATTTAGAATTCTCCAAAGACAACAACAAACTTTCTTCCTCCATGAACAAAGCTTTTTTCCCTATGAACTCATGTCAAATCTCTCCCGGCTTCCCTTCCCTGTTCATGTCATAGAATACATCTGTATGATCACACTGTTACCGCTGTATCTACAAACTGCACTTAAGACAGCTAATGGGGACACAAAAGTCAGGTTAATATTATTTAAACTTATCTTGCCCTGGGCAATCAGCTAATCAAACCCTTTTACTGTTGCAATTGTTGTTATTTGGAAAAATATAATCCTGGAGGAGACAGCCTTGTGAAAAACCTAGAAACTCAGAACAGCAAATAAAATCTCTAACGCCAGTGGGAAATAGCAAAGCAATTTTTTTTATAGGGCTTCCCCACTTTAACTTAGCCACATGTCTAAGAATGTCTGTGGCATTGGGAAGGGTTTGTTTGTTGGCTTGTTTGCTCAGGAATTCCACTGAGCACACTTCACTGTTACATCGATGGATGTGTGATCACTTATAGCAAAGGAAGGAAGATACATGGCTCGCTTCAGGGTCCGGCTTTCTCCAGGGTCAGGGTCAGGGTCAGGCTTGCTCCAGGGTCAGGGTCAAACTTGCTCCATGCTTCAGGATACAGGGCATACTGAAATCTTCAATGGGTGTTCATGGGCTGGAGTGATAGCTCAGTTGGGGAAGTCCTTGCACCGTAGCATGAAGACCTGAATTCCCATCCTCTGCACCCACATAAAAAGCCAGTATGGTACGACGTTTTTATAATCACTGCAACAGAGAGGGGGAGACAGGGCTTGCTGCTCAGCCAGTCTATCCTAATAAACCAGACCCAAGCCAGTGAGAGAGAGACCTGTCTCAAACAGCAAGTTAGAGATGGCCAGTTCCTGAGGAACAATGCTCCATGTTCATGCAGGCATATTTCTTTGGCATCTCTGAGGACTGTCAGATCACCCTGTGATGAGCTGTGAGCTACAGATCCTGAAGGATCATGGGGCGAGGATAGGAGGCCTGTAAGGAAAGGAGAGACTCCACAGCTGGGGAACAGGACCAGAGCAGCTCCCACAGCAGGACTGTTCCCTTAGTGCTGGTCATCGGGTGTGTCCACTTTGAGGTCACTCTGGCAGAGTAGGTTGTTCTCCCATACTCTCCAAACTTGGGGTGTCATCATGTACCCAGGATGTCTACAAGGCAGTCCAGTGTGAACATCTAAATCAATATTATCCTAAGGGGGAAGAACAAAGAAGCATCAACAGGCAATAAAGAAGGAAAGTGAATGGAACCCAGATCCTCAGGAAGTCTGGGAGCAATCTCACTCATAAGCACCTTGACAAAGGAGACATGGGGAGAGCGAGCAGAGCGGAGGGAGTGAGGTGTGTAGAGACTCTCTTGAGGACTTCCTGATGTCTGCAGTGAGTTTAGTGGGATCTAAACTCTTGAAACAAACTCTTTTCTGGCTGCATTTTTAATGTTCTATCAAAGGATCCCAAATGATCCCTGTTTCCTATCTTTTATTTCTCTAACTATGAAGCAGTTCTTGCTGAGTAAATAAATACTAAAAAAAAAAAAAATACTAAAAATAAAATACTTTCAGGTGTGTTCATGTGTGTATACACATGCACATGTGTGCACATCCATGTAGAGGCCAGAAGTTGACATGGTGTGTCTTCCTCAATCACTCCCCTCCTCATTTTTTTAAGGACTTGTTCCTTATTTTTAATTATGTGGATATGTGTGAGGAATGTGGTAAAGTGCATGCACATTCAGGTGTCCATAAAAGCCAGAAGTATTGGATCCCATAGAGCTAGAGTTATAGGTAATTGTGAGCCACCCAACATCGGTGCCAGAACTAATCTCTGGTCTTCGGCAAGGTCCTCTTGACAGGGTCTCTCACCGAACCTGGACCTCACTGATTTGGCTAGGCTGGCTGGCCAGTGCCATCTAACCCAAAGACTAATGCATGGATCCTCCTATACCTGCCCTTAAGCACTGATGTTACAGGCATACTCCTCCATGCTCACATGGGTTCTGGGGAATTGAACTCAGTCCTCATGATTGTATAGCAAACACTTTACCAACTGAGTCACCTCCCCATCCCTAAGTACTTTTTTTCCCTTTTGAGGTATCTGACCCATTTACAAAGCAGCGGTTCCTAAATGTCATCGGTATACCAGGCTTTTCAGAAAATACATTCCAAAGGGAATTGATTTTTATCTGCAATACTCTCATCCTCTGGACAGGTTATTGACTGCATTTGATAGAATAGAAGTGTAAAACCAGAATAAAGCAGCTTGGCAGCAAATCCCAAGTGGGGAGTGTGAGATCGTTCACCAAGTAAAAAGATCCTAGAGCTAGACAATATCAATAGAGAAGAAAGGGGACAGAAAAGCCCTAGCTTCCTAAAGGAGTCTCTCCCTGGGAGTCATGTGGGTTTGTTGACTGGCCCTTCTTTTCATTATGCTGTCTGTTCCTAGTTGCTGCTTTTCCAGCTCCTGTTAGAAAGTGAAATTGGTAATAACTTGTAATCAAATATTTAAATAGGTGGACTGGGGATATGCAGTTCTGTCCGTCAGCTGCCTGTCATGCAAGCATGAGGATCTGAGTTCAATTCCTCAGATTTTAAAAGCCAGACATAGTGGTATATGCGTGGATTTCCAGTGTGGGGGTAGTGGAGATGGGGAAATCCTTGGGCCCTGCTGGCCAGCTAGCTCAATCTATTTGACATGGTCTAGGCCAATGAGAGACCAGGTCTGAAGAATACAAGGTAGGTGTCAGGAGAACGATAGCTCAGGTTATCCTATATTTTCCATGTCTACACACACACACACACACACACACACACACACACACACACACAATTTAAATATGTGAACACAGGAGTGCTGGCCTACTGACTTGGTTTGTAGCTACTTGGTGGAGGCAAGTCTGTCATGTACAGGACTGCTGTGGTTCCTGTGGTGCACATGTCCCTTGTACTCGTGTTTCCTGTGCTTCCTGTACTTCATTCTTTGGTTCTTGTCTTGTGTTATTTTGACTAGTCTGCATTAACTAGCCTAATGTGACTGTGGGAATCCCAGAGATCCTTGCCGTCACATGGTGCTTCTCTTCTTGCTGGTGTCCCTGCTACCTCCTGCCTGTGGTTATTATCATTCTAACGTTGAAGAAGTACTTTACACTCCAGGGAGGAAGGTATGTAGATGGGCCTCATTTGAGGCTTGTGAGTCCAGTTTATAAACACTGAGGTCAGTATTGATGAAGTGATAGTTAAATTATTTTCATAATAGAACCAAATTAAGTGCTTTTAGAGCCTTAACATCATTTGAGAAATGGAGGCAATGACAGGAATGGTAAATTTTGTGGGGAGCATGGATTTGTAGGGTCTGAACTAAAGGACTTTCCATGCCCGTATTGCAATTGTGGACCAGAAGCTGTTATCTAAAAACTAAGGATGAGACAGCATTAGACGTGACAACAATGATAGAGGTGTCCTGGGAATGAGCATAGGTAATGTAATTTCTAACAAGTCAGGGATGGAAGTTGTTTGAAAAAAGGGAGGTAGAGTGGAGGTCTAGAGAGGGCAGCTGGGGCTCTAGGGGGGCAAAAGAAGAAAGACATGAGAAGAGAGGTTGACATCATAGTTCCTGGTGTTGGACTGGAGTCCCAGAAACAGTGATGGAACTGTTGTGGAGTGTGTGTTGGTGAGGGGTGCATCAGAGTGGGAGCCTTCTGCCCAGGCGTTTGCATGCACATGACTTGATGCATTGAGATTCTTCGGGGACTCTATACTCTAGACAGGGACAAAGGCATTGATGTGCTGATAAATGTTTAATGATTGGCACTTGGCAGGAAAAGCCATGATTTGGAGCTTCTGCCAATGTCCGTGGAATGAATACTTGTGCCCCAGCAGGTCTCAACCTGCCACCATGGCATTAGTTTACTAAAAACTAGAGTCACAAATTTGGCTCTTGCAGACCAATACATACTGGATAAGAGGTATAATAAGGTTAATCCTGGTGGTTCAGGTAAAGGACAAGACTGAGAGGGAATAGCACGCATTTGATGTGCCCTCCTGGCCCTCTGGATAAAGAGAAAAGTCTTAGTGATGTATATACGCAATAAAAACAGGCCTGTCTCAGGCTTGGCTCACAGTCTCTACTGTGGACCTTATGCTTGAGACAGTGCCAGATGGATATCTGATGGAAATATGAAATTCTGACCTCTGTCCATGGCCCACTTCATCCACGTTTCGTTTATCATTTAATAGCAACTTTGTCTTTCAAATTGTTCTGTCCAAAAACCTGCTGTCATTCTTGGCAACACTGTTTTTCACTCATGGGCAAAGAAAACCCTGCTGGCTGTTCCTTCAAAATGTGTTCATAATCTAACCATTTAGTTTGTCATGTTGGGCTAAAGGATGGCTATCCCCAGCCAGGATTATTACATCACCCCATAGTCTGATCACATCATCTTGCTCCTCTGTAATCTATTTCCCACCTGGTCAAGCATCTGCAGCATAAGTTAGGTCATGTTGTTTTCACATTAGAGTGGTCCATTTTGACCTAGCAATGCTTGGGTCCCCTTGCCTCTTCAGCCTCACCTCCACTGCTTTCTCCTGAACACACAAAGGACTGGTGTTGCCTTTGGCCTTGTAGATTATATGTTTCTTTGGTCCTGGAGGAGTTGGGAACCTCACGTTGTACATTCTTCAAGCCTTAGTGAACAAGCTGAGCAAACATTGTGCGGTTCCATTATATGAGTATGGATTACCCAGGGTCCGGGGATTTCACTACATCCAGCATGGGATATCTGAGGGGAAAAAAATCTATGTATACTATGCTCTTATATCTGTTAACTTTATTCCTCTAGGACAAAATTATATCAATACAGTTACAGCTCCATCAGGCATTCCGGGCAGGGATAACTCTAGATGCACCAAGCTCCTTATCCATCTACTTTATTTCTCTGGAATGAAATCCTGTCTACACAGCTTCAGTTCCATCCGGTTCCCTCTCATAGTCCTACTAACGACTAAGCTCTTATGCTTCCAGCCTCATCTTCATCCTCTGTTTCTTCATTCTCCATCTCTACTACTCTCTACTCCTGGCTCCAGAGTTCTGCCTTACCATCTACATTACCTCTGTGTTCTTCTCTTCTCCTTGGTCACGCCATTCTGTCTGCTCTACAGAAAAATGCCTGTCCTTTCTTTCCCTAGCCTGGCAGTTCTCAGCCTCCTCAGGAATGTTGTTCTACCTTCCACCTTGATATGTAAAAGCCTCTTTTGCTCTCGGTCAATTGCTCTGGAGAGCCACTAGGCCTCAAGAAGCTTCATTAGCACAAGAAACAAAGCTATGTGTCTCTAGCCACTTGTCTCCTAGGCTGGGGATGGGGGTAGTTAGTCACCAAGAAGTTCAGCAGGTCTGGGGAGCTGAACTGGTAGCCAAATGGTCTGGAAATATTTGGGCATGCAAGAATTTCATAGCAGAAGACAGCTGAAATCTTAAAAGCTGGATAGCACCAAATATTAATAGTAAATGGCTTGCCTTTTGACAGACCCTTGGCCGATCAAAGTATAGCTGAATCTCTATAATATATTCTTGTGGCCCGTCACATATGAGGTGCCTCAAATTGGCAACTCCGTAGAAAGAAAGTAGAGGAGGGGTGAGGGGGGATGGGAGTTGCTGCTTATGGGGTGCAGAATCTCCGTGTGGGGCTATGAGAACTTTCTGGGGCTGGGGATGTAGGCCAGCTGGTAGAGTGCTTGCCTAACATACAGGAGGCCCTGGGTTACATCCCCAGCATGTATAAACTGGATGTGTTGGCAGACAGTTGTGGATATAGAACACCAAGAACATTTTAAACACTATTCAATTGCACCCTGACAATCACTAAAATGTACATTTTTGCTGTGGATATTTCCCACAACTTCTGAAAAACAGTTCAATGGAAAGAAAACACTTGGGCTGGAGAGATGGCTCTGGAGTTAGAGCAGTGAGAGTTCTGTGTCCAAAATAAACAAAGGCTAAGCTTTACACCTCATATGAAAAAAAAAAATGGGGGGAAATCAAGGCAAGCATTCTCCAGACTTCAGTGTAAGGGCAGAAGGCTTTAGGGAACACACTGGAGGATCTAGATCAGTGAAGGACTCTTAGATGTGGCGCTGGAAACATAATCCATGAATGGAAACAAGCAGGGCGCTGATTTCATCAAGATTGGAAGCTTCTCTGGGAGAAGGATGGAGGTGTAGACTGGGACACAACAGAATTTGCAAGCCACCAGGGATATGTGTCTGGAATCTATATAGAATTCTTAGAATTCAATAGTTAACAAAAAATCCAATTAGAAAATTGGCAGAGAAGTGAATAGACATTTCACCCAAGAAGGTATGCAGATGTCAAGTAAACATGTCAAAATATGTTCAGTATCATCAAGCATTCGGAAAATGCTAATCAAACCACAGTGACATTCCAGCACTTGCTTATCAGAACATGAAAATTAAAATAAAAAAACAGCAACATTATTTCATACTGTTGAGATACAAAGAAATGGAATCACTCCTAAGCTACTGGTCAGTGTGTAAGCTGGCACAACTATTCTGAAAAACTGTTTGGCACTTTTTTCAAAAATAAAATGTGTCAGGCCAGCAAGATGTCTTTGAGGGTAAAGACACTTGCCACCAAGTCTGTTGACCTGATTTCTGCAGGTTGTGTGCATACACACACACACACACACACACACACACACACACACACACACAGTGTATAATTAAAAGAAAATTAACCACACAATTATCATAATCTGTCATTCTCGTTCTTGGCATTTCTCCCAGAGAAATGAAAAGGTGGGTGTGTGTAAAAATGTGCACACAAATGTCCATAGGACCTTTACTTACAATAGCTGGAGTTGGAAGGTTTATTTGTAGTTACTGAAATGTCAACAACAACCCAGACAGGGGTGAAGTTGTGGTCCTGGGGATAGGGGGCTTTCCCAGCATGCACTAAGCTGTTCCATCCCCTGCACAGTATAAACAATCCGGCAAGTCTGTCATGTACAGGACTGCTGTGGTTCCTGTGGTGCACATGTCCCTTGTACACGTGTTTCCTGTGCTTTATTGGGTTTTACCTAGAAATGTCATTGCTGATTCATTGAAAATAACCTTTGTGCAAAAGTGCCTGTTTTTCTGATTCTATCTACTTGCTCCATGGCACTTAATGCTCTTCTAGCACATTGTGCTTGTTTGCAATGTGTACTGTATGTCTTCCATCGCTAACAGCATGAACTTCTCTATTCAGTCTATATCCCTCCCTTCCAGAACAGAACATGAAACATAATAGGCACATAGTATAAGTATTTGTCAATCTAAGAAATTGAAATCATGGATATCACATAAAAAAGATATCTTCTTTGAATGATGACTCTCATATACATATTTGCTAACAACTCTCTGTCTCTCTCTGTCTCTCTCTCTCTCTCTCTCTCTCTCTCTCTCTCTATCTATCTATCTCTGTGTGTGTGTGTGTGTGTGTGTGTGTGTGTGTGTGTGTGTGTGGTGTTTGTTTTTTGGTGAACTCTTTAGGACTGGTATGTTTTGGAATTTAGACTTTTCATTGTGTGTGTGTGTGTGTGTGTGTGTGTGAGAGAGAGAGAGAGAGAGAGAGAGAGAGAGAGAGAGAGAGAGAGAGAGAAAGAGAGAGAGATATCTAGGGATCCACCTGAGGTTTTTTCCTGTAATCATTAATTCAGTCCTCTTTATTGCTGAGAATTCTGTGGTAGAGATATACCTTAGATTGCTTAACTATTCATCCACAGAAGAATAACTGGGGTTTTTGTTTGTTTTGTTTTGTATTTGTTAGACAGGGTCCTATGTAGCCCAGGCTAGTTGTGATCTCACCATGTAGCTGAGGATAACTTTGAACACCCAATCCTTCTGCCTCTAGCCCCCTATGAATGTCCATGCAGTGAACAGTAGACCAAATAAAAGCAGATTCTAAATACCATCAAGCCAGTGGAAGTTTTGATTAGTAATTATCAAACCTCTCAATGTCAGAGCACCGATGGGGACCATGGTACTAAAACTGACACAGCTGGAGAAAAGATTCAGTGGGTAAAAGTCCTTGGAGGACAAGCCTGGGGACCAGAGTTCCGAGCCTCAGGACCATGGACAGATGTGGCCATCTCCTAGAATCCTGGGACTCAGGATGGAGAGGGAGGAAATAGCCAGAGCACACCAGCCTGAAGATCTTGATTGATAAGTAAAGTGAAGAGTAATTGAGTCAGACACCTGATGTCAGTCTCTGGTCTGTATAAGCATGCTTGCATATTCACATACACATGCACTTACACACACACACACACACACACACACACACACACACACACACGCACGTATGCAAAATAAACCAACCTTACATATCATTGTTTATAGAAATTGTTAACCTTTCGTTATAGTTCTGTGAGGAACTAGGCAGAGGAGATATCACCATACCCATTTGACAGATGAGTTCATCAAGGCTAGAGAAACAAGGCCCAACCCCAGGGTTTACTCCACATCACAGCCAAATTATAAACTTTGTCTTTTGATCTTGCTGGGTACTTAAAAAAAAAATCCACAGCTGCTCATTATTGATGAAAGTAGCAATTTCTGTGATTTGTAAATTAACATTTCCAGAGGGGGAGAGCTTCTCTGTAATGAAGCTGTCATAAACCGCATGCAGTTGTCCTGGGATTCGGAACAGAGCTAATGGCATTGTTCACCAAGGCATGTGTGTGAACTGGGCTGTCCCAGGTCACCACTCATTTGTCTGTCACAGAAGCATGTGGGGCCTCCATATGCTGGGAAGCTGGACCCTGGTACCACTGCCCTGCCTGCCTTGTGCTTTTTCCTGTCTTCAGAACTCTTCCCCCACACCATCAGCTCCATAGTACTCCTACTGTGCCCCAGCCAGCACTGCTCACAACAGAGGAGGCTGACATCAAACTCTGGGTTTATAAATTAAACAGGAGCAATTTTCAGACAGGGTATCACTTAGCAAGGCATTGCCCTGAGTGAGTCAATTGGACGGATGGCTGATTGGATGGATGGGTGTAACACCAACCTTTGTGTGTGACACCCACTCTCTTTGTGTGTTGTGTTTGAAAGTGAGATGTGTGAATGTCGGTTGTTTTATCCATTGTGTTCTCTGATGTGTCCTCATTACTATCTGGACTATCTCTCCAATCTGCAAAGCCTAATGCTTGTTTAATAAACAAATGACCGTTTAATCCCTTCAGCTTTAAGAGTTATATGCCTTTGGGCTCTTAACAAAACCATTTAGACAGCAGGAAGCAGATTGAGAGATTTTTGAGGGGAATTCATGATTTGGCATGTGGTATACGAGTATCCATGATAGACTATCACAATTATTTTATGTGAGTATGAGCAGTCTTAAGATTTAGTTCATTTCATAAGAGTGGGAACTTATATGTACCTGGTACATAGTAACCATTCAAAGAGTGTACGCTGATCTCATGCCCTATCAGAGCAGAGCCACCCCTGCCCTAGATGCCCCTCCTCACTCAGATAATATTTTCTGAACCAAGAGCCCGGGGACACTCTGGGGAGGAGAAGTGCCCATCCAATGGAAAGACTAGGACTTGAGGGAAGTGTTGATGAATCTCTGAGTTGCTGACTTGATTCCTGTGTGTCCTAGACAAGGAAAACCCTCTCATCTGAAGCCACGAGCAGACAGAGGTTTGTAGAGCTCTAAGGGAAGCTGGTTTCCTGCAAGAGAAGGCTCAGGAAAGAACACAGCATGCATTATTTCCTAGCGTGTGTGCAACGTTCACAAGTACAAGCATGAGTGTGGCCGTAATGCTAACTTAATAATAGAGTTCAAAGATTAAAACAGTTCAAAAGTCTTCTCTAGCACCAATGACACCAAACTGAACAACAACAACAACAAAAGAAATAAGAAATAAAAGAAGGGAGGGAGGGTAAAAAAGAAAACTAAAGGACCAGAATGATAGGTGAGCAGTTTAAAGCACTTGCCCTGCAAACCTGAGTTTCCCCACCAGAAAAACATGGTGGAAAGATCAACAGATTCCTGAACATTCTCCTCTGACCTACACACATGCGCTGTGGCATGCCAGTGCCCTGACTCTCAGACATATGCAATAATAGTACATACAAATTTTTATGTTAAATTTCTTAGGTATTGAGAACTAAGCAAAAAAAAAAAAAAGAAATGCAACATTCCCTCCACCATGTGAATTCCAGGAACCAAGCTAAGGGTGCCAGGCTTGGTGGAAAGCACATTCACTGCTGAGCCATATTGCCACCCCCAAGAGGGAAGTCTTAAACTCCTACAGCAAGAGGAGGAAAATAAGTCTCAAGGAGGGAGCTGCAGCTGTATTTCAGATTAGAGGGCTCGCTGGCATGTAAAGAAGAGCAGGTGTGGGGGGGGTGCGAAAAAGTGAGGACATAGCAAAATTGACCCCCCCAAAAGCTGATCTTTGGAAATGATCAGTCATATGGTCAACCTTCAGCAAGACAGACAGACAAGGAAAACAGGTAAAAGATAGGAATCACTGGTATCGGAAGTGAGAAGGGATAGCATGTAGACTCTGTGATACCCAACACGATAAGGGGGTTGCATTGAGGATGTTGTGTGCTTAGGTGAAGTTGTCTACCATCAGAAGGAAGTGCTTCTGTTTAACTGAGGCAAAATAGGAGACGTGAATGGTCTAACAACCCAGTAAGGAAACTGAACTGATATTTACCCTGAAAAACATGGTCATGCCCTTTGCTTTCTCTTTTCCTAGTGCTGGGCATCAGACTCAGCACTTGTGTATGCCGGGCAAGCACTCTACCACTGAGCTATACCCCCACCTCCCCGTGTAATTTTCAATGTCATTGAATGTGTAGAAAGCAATGTAGTTTATGACCTTGAAAATATTTACATTAGCCTAGAATGACAAGAGAGCTGGGTTTTGTTTGTTTGTCTTGTTTTATATAATACCCTCCTCCCTTTTCTCACTGACTGAGTAATTGGGAAGGCACAATCTTACATATCATCCAGATCCTGGGCATGGATCTGTCTCTACATCTTAGATCCCTTTTATTTTAAGGCTTATCAGGCATTTGACCTTGTAACATCTGTAGGTCCTTAAGCAAGCTTGGTTGTTAGTAAGTTACTACTATAAGCTTGAAGTTTGGGTTAGGGTCGCTGGACTTAACGGTGTTGGCGGGTGGGTAGCTATCTCAGTATGCTTCTAGTATTTTCTGTTCTGTAGTTGGAGTCAAGGCACTTTTATTCTGAAAAAGAACCATTAGATTTTATTTCTTACAACATTTTCTCCCCCAAAAAACTAGAGGAGGAAATACTTCCCAATTTATTTATGGGGATTGTAGTCCTTTGATATCAAAGCTAGATAACACTAGAAAAAGAATTATACCCTCTTTCACAGGCCTAAATATAACATCTTCCATTGAATACCTGTGAATGCATAAAAATGAAATGTATAAAAAGTATATATACATTATTAAACAGAATGTGGTCCAGGTGTCAAAGGCCTGTTGAACATTTGAAAACCATGCAGGTCATAGCTAACCACATCAAGAGGCAAAAATTGAAAAACCTGGTGAGCATATTACTTTATTTAAAAAATGGTAAAACTACATTCAGTTGTGTAAAATCTCTAGGCAAACTAGGAATGGACAAGAATATACTCAGTCTGATGAAACTATCTACAGCCAGGCAGACACTGTGGCAGCTGTAACCTCAGCACTCAGGAGGCTGAGGCAAGAGGATCATGAGTTCAGTGCCAGCCTGTATGGCAAGACCCTGCCTTAGAAAAACAGAACAACAACAAACAAACAAACAAACAAAAACCCCACACAAATAAGCAAAAACCCTGTTATGCATAAATACAATACTTGTGGGAATGGATGATAGTACAGCCCTATGGGGAGCCATTTTATAAATTTCCATAAATCAAAATATGCAATTACCCTATAACTTATCAGTTGGTAAAGGAAGAACTCTATTCTTCACAGCTGTGAAGGAGAAGGCCAGGCTGCCTGCAGCCCAGGACAGGGTGACAGGAAGTGGAAAAAGGAGGGGACATTTACCTATAATTGGGATAGGTTGGGTAGCTGCTTTTCTTCTGCTTCTGTGGACTGGATGTTTGAATATTTTCATTGGATTCTAGAGCATATCAATTATCTCTGGTTGTCTGGTGCCTGGCTCTGGCCTCTTAGAGCCAAGAAACAACTGGAGTAAAGACTCAGTCGGTTGATTTCCTAATTACTTTTCTGCTGCTGTGATAAGACACCAGGACCAAGGGGATGTACAGAAGAAAGGGTTTGTTTGAGGCTTACAGTTTCAGAGGGTTAGAGTCCATGACCATCATGATGGGGAGCATGGTCACAGACAGGCAGACATGGTGCTGGAGCCGTAGCTCCATCTTGAGACACAACCATGAGGCAGAGAAAGAGCTAACTGGCAATGGCATGGCCCTTTGAAACTGCAAAGCCCAACCACAGTGATACATCCCATCCAACAAAGGCCACACCTCCTAATACTTCCCAAACAATTCCACCAACTGGGAACCAAGTAAATATTCAAACATATGAGCCTATGGGGGCTGTTCTCATTCAAACCACCACAGTTAGCCAAGAAAGCTTATGCACAAAGTGGGTTTGATCTCTAGCATTCCATAAAATTGGACATGGTGCACACCTTCAATCCCAAGCTCTGCCAGCAGAAGTTCAAGGTCATCTTCAGTTGTGCAGTGAACTCTCAACCAACCCGGGGTGCATGAGATCCTATCTCAAAACAAAAGACTACCACTAACAAAAGCAGGGCTCTTCATGGTATCTTTTCAGGGTTGAGGCAGCCTAAAAGAACACAGAGAGGTAAAAAATTATGCTCACACAAAAATCTGTACCCACATGCTGATAGCAATTGAATTCCTAATAAGTAGAAACTGAAAACATGTAAAATGTCCATCAGCTGGCTAGCCAGTGATCAGTTACCTCTGTAATGTGGGATACTGCTCTGTGATCAAAATGGTAAGTGCACAGGACTGGGGTGAGTCTCTTAAGGAGCCAGGGTGACAAACTGATTCAGTTCCAAAAGGCTATGTGCTGCACAGTTCCATTCATATGATGTTGTTATTGTTGTTGTTGCTCTTGAAATAACAGTCAGTAGAGGAGCGAACAGGTAACAGTGATGTTGGGAGAGGCGAGAGGTGTGGGTCACAGAAAGGATGCTTGTGGCCTTGGGCTGCTCTGCACTTAGACTGTATCAGCAGCAGTGTCTTGGCATCATTATCCTCAGGTGATTCCATGAGCTGTTAACATTGTAGGGAGTGAGCTATAGGAATCGTTGACAGTCTGTGTTATTTCTTGTAGCTGCCTGTGAACCTGCAGTTAAGAGCTTGGAGAAAGGAGATGAGAGGAGAAATGGGTGGCCTCCAGACATTCTCAGAATAGGTTCTACTCTCAGAGGCTATAACATTTCAGAAAGGAAACACCTCTGGGATCTATTTTTGACTATACTGAGGGAAGCCAGTATCTTCAGAGATTTGAGATGATAGATACTCAGGGCAGGCACGGCTCGGCTATTACCTAGACCTTGACTCCTATTTGGGTCTTGTGCGTACAAAATTAAACGTATTAATACTATTTCAAAGCCATGGGAGAGCTTCTGAGTGTCCCAAAGGAGTATTAGATCTTTCCTACGTCCCCAAGGAGCACTGGGGTTATAGGACTATAAGGTCATTACAGGCTGGTGGCTTCAGAGCCCAGGGTTGGGTATCAGTCATGGGTTCATATCTCAATACTACCATTCATGTTTGTGTGATTGTTGGCAAATTAGCTACTCTTTAGGGCTTGAGTTCTTTTGTGTAATATAAGATCTGAGAAGTCATAGCTGTGATTGTAAAGAATAAATGGGACAAGGAACAAAACCCTTCAGAGGTGCTCTGCAGATACCAACTTCACTGCTTCTATGGAAGCAGGTACAGCAGTAGCGAAGCAAAGCCACCAAAATAAAGTTCATCTTTGTTGCTGTCTGGCAGTGGGATCTCTGAAAGGCCTTTAGCTTTTCAGACTGTAGTGTTCTCACACGGCGTCTTCTAGTTCCATCTCCCTAGATACTAAGGTGAGCTTTTTTAAAAGCAGTGACACAGTGGCAGCCTTCGTAGACTGAGGTGTCACTCAGTTAGACTCCTGAGTCCTTCACTTCTGAGGTGCATACTTCTAATGAGTGAGCCAGAGCCCATCCCCTTTTCCTTCCTACAAGACTGTCATTTTGTTCCAAACAGCACAACCTGCTCCACTCACCCCAGTTGTTGAGCCATGGTCACTCTAAGATCGGCAAACAGTTGCTGAAGGGCAAAATGACCTGCGTTCCTACTCTCTATCCATTTTGTGTTTCTCCAAATAAAGTTTTATTGGAACACAGCCACTCGTTGGTTTACATGTTTGGCAATGTTTTGTTTTCCAGTTCTGTGGGCAGAAGTGAGTAGCTGTGACAGCCATGACTGTGTGAGCCATTCACCCTCACTATTTATTGCACAAAGTGTTGAAAGTCTGAGCCCTTCCTTCGATGTCCCAGCTTCTCTAGCAGCTATAGTGCATCATCTGCCTGCTTCTCCCAGCTACTTGGACAAAACCTGTCAGAGCTGCTGTTTCCCTTTCGACAGCTGTTGTTTCTAGATGAGTTTCTTGTGGAGGAGCGACTATCCTGAGTGACACAGCAGGAAGCCTGTGGGCAGCCCGAGTGGAGTTCTGCAGAAGTCAGAAGGGGAAGGGTTCTTCACAGATGTGCTCACACTGTGGCCCTGATTCTGAACTCACACTTCTGGCCTGTTGTTGTTGTATGAGAATGTTTCTTTTAATTAAGCTCTAAAATACATTTGTTATTACTGCCTGTGACTGAATGCAGCCCAGCCATCATAGCCCTTCACTATCTGTGAAATTTTGAGCAAATTGCTTAATTTCTTTAGGCCTCAGATTTCCTGTTTCTCACTTTAATAATAATGGGCTTTGAATTGGATGACAAATATGAAGCTTTTTGCTCAGTTTCTTCTGTAGACTAAGCAAGTAATTGGGAGTTATTATCTCTCCCTTCTGATGAGCTCATATAAAATTCTAAATTCCTCTAAGTCTATGTCTACACAGGCATATATTTTCCAAACTAAGTACCTTTTGTAGAAATAATGCTTTATTTGGACATGTTTTGACAGCTAGAACATGTGTTCCAATTGCAAACAAAAATATTTCCAATCGTTGTTTTGATCCTCAGTGAGGAAATGAATGTTTTGTGTCTGAGTTGGTAAGCTGCAAAACATGTTTGCTAAATATATATATATATATATATTTTTGGGAAATATATTCATCAGTTTCCTAGAATATTGTCTTGGAGAAGCACCCAGTGGCTCCTTTGCTCTGAGGCAAGGCTTCTGGTTTACAAGGGAGAACAGATCAAACTGTCTGGAAAAATATTGAGAGACAGCCTGGTTATAGATGCAAAACTTCATGTTCCTGGTAATGGCTCTGATGTTGTTCCTAGTGCTGCTAGCCGGCTGAACTTCCACATGACACCACGAATCTAGAACTAAATAACATTATATTTATGTCTTGAGTATCACATAATATCGATCTTTTTTATTGTAAATATATACATTTTTCCCCTTTCAGGGTCATGAGAAAATCCTATTTTCCCCAAGAATATAATTCACTTGAGGCTTATTGTTAATGTTCTGTGACAGTGACGGGGGTTTATCTTTTTATAATCATATTACTTCTCTTTCAGATTTTTCATGTAGTAAATGAAAAAGTAAGACTCTTGGATAGCATATCCTTTTTGCTGGCATTTAGGATAAAGAGAAACCCAATAAATCACGCATCAAGCAGCTCCACCAATATTGAATTATAAGATCAGGATATAACTTTCTTAGATAAATCACCAGGCAAATGTGCCACGGCCCGGCTCATTCAGAAAGTGCAACCGGGGTTCTGCTCTTGCATTGTTTTAGCCCCAAGTGACTTGAATGGACACCCCATCCCTTCAGCTGTGGTCCTCCATAGACAGTTCTGAGAAACAGTCACATGTCTTATTGCTCCCAGGGGGCTTGCAGCATGTCATGATTTTTTTCAAGTTAATTATACTCTCTATTATAAGATCAAAATAAAATTTCTATTACTAAGAACCATGAGGCTTGACAAAAAAATTAAAAGACATGCTTTTTGGGATGGAGAGATGGCTCAGCAGTTAAGAGTGTGTACTAACTACTCTTGCAGATGATTTATTGGGTGGCTAATAACCACCTGTAACTCAAGCCCTAGGGGTACCAGGCACCTCTGGCATCTACAGATACCTTGCACACACATATGCAGACTTTTAACCACCCCCAAATTAATCCTTTGTATCTGTATAACACATTTTATAATAGATCATCTCAAAACCCTTCAGAAGCAAAATAGTCTGAGAGCTGGAGATGTGGTTCAGTTGGGAGAGTTCTGCGTGGTGTTTGGAGGCCCTGGGCTCCAGCCCCAGCTCTGCATCAAACTAGGTATGGTGATAAATGCTTATAATTCTAAAATGTAAGAGGTAGAGGCAGGAACATCAGAAGTTCAAGGTTGTCTTCTGCTATATGGGAGTCTGAGGCCAGCCTGGAATGCGTGAGACCCTGTCTCAAAGAGAAAAAGAAAATGAAGTAAAGCTGTCCATTTCTGTCTGGACCTAGAGGATCTCACTGGCTGATACTTCCTTTGGGCCCTGTGGTCTCTCAGAAAGCATCATGTGCCAGCTCTCTTTAGATGATTTTGTTCTGTGAGAAACAGTATTCAAAGGAAAGTTTTTTCAATGTCATAGAAAAAAGCCACGTCTCTCATCATTCAGCAGCAAGCTCACCAGTCCCCGATTCCTTTCAGACAATTGCACCCATGTGCCACACCTTCAGATCATTTTTCAACATGAATACATTCAAATATATATGAAAAGCAGTTAGAGATATCTGAATTCCAGATGTATGGGAACAAAAAGGACTCAGTTTTTCTTCTTGGGTTTTCACAAAGCAGTGTCAAGATGCCACTAGATGAGAAGATGGGAGGCTACCATGTTCTCAGAGGGGAGGTCCCTCAAAGCACTAATTGTAGTCAAATCAGACACAGGAACCTTCAGTTTTGTCAGTACATGATGACATTGACGGTCATACACAGCCTAGCCAGTGTGCCTTGCTTCCTCACAAGGCCTCAGAACAGGCTGGGACCGGCTATGGGTCCTTAAGTTCATAAGTTAGGGGCTCCTGACACTGATGAATTCATTACGACTTTGTCTGTTTTTCCTTCCCTTCTCCATCTTTTCCTCCCTGCCCCCACCTATACAGCATGGATTAAATACGTACTGCAAGCAGGGACTGTGATAGGCAGTGGTGCTGTGTGTTTCAGTTGCCAGCTAGGAGTGAGGAGATGGCTCACTGAATGAAGAAGGCTCACTGAATGAAGCTCCTCCTGTGTAGACCAGCCCCCACGTAAATGCCAGGTAGCACGGCCACCTCCAGTGATCCCAGCACTCCGGAGGCAGGGATGTGATCCTCAGGGAAAGCTGGCCAGCTAATCTAACTGTGCTCACAAACATTAAACACACCCTATGTATACACCAAAAAATTTCAAAGATTAAAAATAAAATTTCTGTTCTCTCAAGACTAAATATTTTAGAGGAGTAAGAGAGAAGAGGGGGAAGAGGAGAAAAAGGAGGAGAAACAGAGGTAAAGGAGGAGGGGACTCCTTCTTGAAATCTCGGGGTTCCTTTCCCTGAGGTATTGACCACAACCTCGCCTTCCTGGTGCTCTCTTCATTCTTTTCACTTCTTCATTCACTCATCCATAGTATTAAGTTTATTCACTGGGCCAGGCACTCAAGAGAGAACTGAGAGCAGCGTGGACTTGGTTCTTACTCTCATTTAGCTTATAATTGAATTGAGAACACACATTAAATGAATAATTACATAAATAATTTTATTATACTCTCATTCCAGATACTCAAAGCAATGTTGTATTTCTATATTTTTCTTCTTAAAAAAATTTTTCCTGATTCTAGAACTCTGTCAGAGATAATTTAAGAAATATAAGAATAAATTGAGAAAAAGTAACCTAAAATGTTCCATAGGCCATAATTGTCAGCAATCTTCTCGCCTATATTTCTCTTCTTGGTGTTCAATGTATACCCATGTGTGTTCTAAGTATTGTACATACTTATGGTATTGATTGTACTGTTCCCTTTAAATGATTTGTGGGTGTATAGTGTCTGATGTGTACATGAGCCTGTGTGGTGTATGTATGTGTACATGAGCCTGTGTGGTGTATGTATGTGTGCATGAGCCTGTGTGGTATATGTATGTGTGCATGAGCCTGTGTGGTGTATGTATGTGTGCATGAGCCTGTGTGGTGTATGTATGTGTGCATGAGCCTGTGTGGTGTATTTATGTGTGCATGAGCCTGTGTGGTGTATTTATGTGTGCATGAGCCTGTGTGGTGTATGTATGTGTGCATGAGCCTGTGTGGTGTATTTATGTGTGCATGAGCCTGTGTGGTGTATGTATGTGTGCATGAGCCTGTGTGGTGTCTGATGTGTGCATGAGCCTGTTTGGTGTATGTATGTGTGCACATGAGCCTGTGTGGTGTATGTATGTGTGCACATGAGCCTGTGTGGTGTATGTATGTGTGCATGAGCCTGTGTGGTGTCTGATGTGTGCATGAGCCTGTGTGGTGTATTTATGTGTGTATGAGCCTGTGGAGACCAGAGATCAACATTGGATGTCATCCTTTATTGCTTTTTACCCTAATTTAAAAAGAAAAAAAGGCCTCTCACTGACCCCAGAACTTGATGTTTTCAGCTCGAGACTAGCCAGACAACCCCAGAATCTTTTCTTCTCTACCTTCT